>NC_133758.1:53025909-53328939 GCF_036562045.2 Rhinolophus sinicus
GCTTGAAATAAACACACCATTAACCAACCTCCTTCCCTTTCATATACATGGGGTCTTTTCCTTGTTTCTACATTGGTTATTTATTCCTGAGTGCTGTAAAGATGAAATCTTTTAAAATGTGTTTTTCTTTTCTTTTTCTGTAAAAAGCACAGAAGACTATGATGAGTAGGAGAGGCAAAATAACTTATAAGTCTAACATTTATAATGCTGTAACTTTTAGACAAATATCTAACTGTTAGAATACACACAAAGTATAGGATTCTGTCTTTTTAAGAATAACCACGTGGGAAATATTGCTAGAATTTCTGTGTCATGATCTTAAGTGGTTTTTTAAGGGCTTTGTTTGTGAAATATTCTGATATGGCGCATTTATAAATAAGCTTACATAAATCAGCTTGATTGGTAGAAATATATTTCTATTAAGGATAGCTCCCAATCTAAGAATGGGTTGCACTTCCATTGCTCTTTCCTAACTTGATTGTTTGCCTTTAAGACTCTTAGCCCAGATAACCACATGTAGGTAGACTACCTGGGCAGCCCACAGAAAACCATTTTCCCCAAATTCATACTGAAGTGATCCTGACCAGTGGCTCCTCCAGCTGTGGTTTCAGCAATGAGGGGACAAGCAGAAAAGTCTATTTGTGCTGGCTGATGGCTCATAAATCAAGGATTTGATTGAAGCATCAGCATCCTGTCCAGGATGCTTCTTTGTTGGCATGCATATACTCTTTAGTTGCAGAAAACCCTGAAGTTTTCATAAACAACTAATTCTTTCAGAACAATGAGATGGGTAAGGAAACATTGTCTAATAAAGACCTGTATCTTTCTGCTTTGGGAAACAATAATAATAATAATAATAATAATAATAATAATAAATTATTATATTTTATTACATTACTTAAAAATAGTTGTGTTCTCAAAATAGTGACTATTAAAAGTTTCATAAGCCAAATTCTACCTGAAAAATAAATTGGTCTTTCTAACCATGGAAATTCAGAGATCTTTACATGAACAAAGCTTTCTGAAGTGAGAAAAGTATTCGCTAGTACCTATCTACTGAGGATAGAAACGTTTTAAAGGCAAGCATTCACCATCAAATTAGCTACAAATTGGAACTGGACCTCTGTTGTCAGCCTGCCTGTGCTGTGGTTTTTTGATTACTATTCTTTGTATCATCAATTTGTATTTACTATGTTCTCCTCTTAAGTGAAAACACAGTTTACTACATAAACCACAAAAGCCTCTTGTTATCTTTGTCAGTCAGGCATTAATAATGTATCCTGACATCCTGTTCATAAATACAAGTGCATTTACAAACTTCACATTACATGCAGACCCCCACAGGTCCTGGTGCCCCTTGCAGCCATCAGATGTAAGAGGTGGAATGTTCTCAGCGTTAACCTGCTAACCCGACACCTGCCTTACTACAGGTAACAACCCCTGGCATTTCTCAGTTCTCGATCTGCACCTCAGAGGCCCAAACTTTGGGTCTGATGAGTTTACTTCTTTCAAAGATGAGATAATTGTTTTAATAATTATTTTCAGAACTTGATTGATTATATTAGAACGATGGAAAGCCAAGGCCAACAGGTAAAACACCCTAGACATTTACTAAAAGTTGAGATGTTCTTTTGTTTAGGCTCAACTGAGGTATTTTTAAGAAAAGGGAATTAGTGCCCCCGATAATATCTTGTTCTTGTCACAGACCAAAACTCCCCACCTTGGCACAGAATACACAAAAACTCCTCTTTGTTTTATTCTTACCCGCTTCTGTATTCTTGAATTCTTGTGGCCTTTTATTCTCTATTATGTGTTATCTTGCATCCTGCACACTAGCCTTCTCCTTCTTCCCTCTCTTCCTCCTTCCTGCTTTCCTTCCTTCCTTATTTCTTTCCTCCCTCCCTTCCTCCCTCCCTCCCTCCCTCCCTCCCTCCCTCCCTCCCTCCCTCCCTCCCTCCCTTTCTTCCTTCCTTCGTTTTTTTTCTCTCTTTCTTTCTTCTACTATAATAAAGGGCTTTGGAGTCAGACAGCCCTGGATCTGATGGCAGCGCTATCATTTACAATCTGTGTGACCACCAACAAATTTATCCTGACTTTCAGCAACTTCATCAGTAGGCCCAGAAGATTAAATGAAATTGCATATGTGAACATACCTAGCACAGCCTGGAACTTAAAATGCATTCCTTACTTTTCAACTCCTGCTTATCTTTCTCTCTTCCTTTGTTTCTGATATCTCCCCTACATTTAACTGTGCAATTTGACTTGATCTGAGAAGTTTAATACCCTTCTGGTTAGAAGTTCTGGTTAATATTTAACAAATCACCTCTAATTTTCTGATTCGTATGAGAATTGCTATCTCCTACGTCAATCTAGATATGAGTGTGATGAGAACACCATAGGAAAAAATGATAATCAATTATATTCCTATAATTTACATCAGAGACTGCCCTGTCCCCATCAATGTCCAGACTAGCTATATTTGAATGAACCTCACAAATGCCTTTAAAAAGCCAGATGAATAAAAAATCCATGTGGTTTTACACATTTAGTTAAAAATAATCACAAATTAAGGTACAAATCCAGTTAGATGTGAATTTCCACTGTATTTCTTGGGACTTGAATAGTTAAACTCTACTAATTTTTGTAGAATTATTGAGGTGTACTCATTACATATATGGAAATGCCTTTTATGGCCACTAAGGTGACATAAGTAAAATGGGATGTATACTTACTAGCAAAAAAAAACTTATTTCAGTGGTTTTGTTCTGCTAACAATAAGCATGTGTTCTCTTAGTTGATTTGTAGAATCTTAACGTTCAGAAAAAACCTGAAGTAATCTACCCATCTACAAATTCAAATCAGAAACTCATCTTGGCCCCTCCCCAATATACCAGAGAGAAAATATCTCAGAATGGAGATATTTAGTTGTCTTATTTTGTTTTGTCTTTCTAGATAATGAAATGCCTACATGATGAAAAGTAAACCCAAGATGATCTGAATAAACGGTGAGTGGATATGAAAGTGCCAAATAAGTTCCATCACGAGCAAGTTTAAATTTTAGGAGTAAAATTATCTGAAAGAGTTATGCAAGAAACATATATTTGGCTTTTATTTTATAGAGAGCATATTTTAGACAGTGTTGGAGAAATGAAGTTAATATTGTACGGTTTGTTCCTCGAGGCGTTTATAGTCCAGTAGAGGCTAAAAACAGAAAATATTTACTCCTCCTCCCCCCAAAAAATATATTACAAGCTAAAGCATACGTGGCATCAGAAAGTGTCTTGTATTTAGAGTAGAGAAAATATACTTGCCTAAGGGATGGGTTTAAATTGATAAGAAAATTTACAAAGGATTGAAGGCATATAATCCTTAAATACGTTAATTGAATGAATTATAACGCATCAAAATTCCAGAAAAGCTAGTGAATCATTAGAGTATATTATAGACTGCACACATACTACATGCCACGTAAGTCTTTGTTACATAAATCCATGAGGAGAAACATAGGAAATAAAATAGAAGACATTGTGCTAAGCGTGCAGCTTTACCCGAAACACAGTATTATGCTGAGATCCTGGAAGAGCAACCCAAACAATCATGGAAATAGTCTGATTCTCATATGAGAATAGATTTTAAATGATGAAAAATTTTTAGAGCTGATCCTATAGTGTTCTTACTCTTCTTCAGCACAACTTTAATTCATATAGAAGAATAAACATCTCAAGTTCATGTTATTAAAACTTCTTAAATGTTGAAAAACATATGGAAAGAATGAACATAGATTAAACCATAAACTTGAATTAAGGAAGATTTCCATCACTTTGCTAATGCTACTGCAGCTACTCTGAGAGTACTACAGGTTGAAATCATTGACACCATCAAGCAAAAGTCTGTGGACAAAACTGGATTTTTGCTGAGTGTTCACTCTATAGCCATTGTTACATAGGTACATATGTACATAGGTACATATTTTCACTAAAAGTTATTTGATTTGTATAACATTTCAGTTTGGGTTCTCGCAGGAGTGACAAGGATTTGAGCACTCGTACTTTATTAGGGAGATGAAGAAAACATCACTGTGGGAGTAGGGAGGTGAAACAAGGCAGGGGAGATAACTCACCAGCAAATGATGTGTTATCAAACCAGCTACCACTGAGGGCCCTGGGAAATTCTGGGAATAAGTATAGAACATATGCCTATAGGTATCTCAGCCCAGAGATGAAATAGCTGGGATATTTATCCATCAACTTCTGTCATTGCTTGAGGCTCACTTCCCAGAGTATGTTAATTCCCCCAAGTAATGTGTTTGCTACTGTGCTGCACGGGGCAGCTAAGGCTTTTGTGGCTAATGAAAGCTTTTGTGTAAAAGGATGAAGAAATGGGCAATAAGTCAGACAGTACACTGAAGTGGTAAGAGCAGGGAGACATGTGAGCATGGCAGCATCTGCTACTCATAGAATAGAGTAGCAGAATGTATGCCTTGTTCATGATCCACATTTTAGAAGCTGTCATGCTTGAGGTCTGAGAGACAATCGAGAAGTCACCAAAAACACAACTTTTGGTCATGCCATCTTTTGTTACAAAGTGAACTAACTTTTCCACTCTACTCTTTTCCTTCTCTTCTTGTCACTCCAGAAAAAAAGACACAAACTGATCCATTAGCCAAAACTAAAACCAATCCAATTTCACAGAAGTCATCAAAGAAGTAAGCTCTGACATGTCATGATTATCTGGTAGCAATCTCCCCTAACACACTACAGAAGGAAAGAAAACTGAACGCTACTCTCACCACACTTCGCCAAGATCATGCAGGTAACCAACTCAGTCCTCATTTGATTTAAGTAATTTAAGAAAAAATATAAAATCCTATGCCAACAATGCCAAAAATATTACTTGTGGGCAGTCGATTGGCTTGGTGGTTAGAGCGCAGTGCTCATAACACCAAGGTCGCCGGTTGGTTTCCCACATGGGCCAGTGAGCTGTGCCCTCCACAACTAGATTGGAAACAATGACTTGACTTGGAGCTGATGGATCCTGGAAAAACACACTGTTCCCCAATAAAAATTTTGAAAACTATATTACTTGTAGATCTAGAATACATGAATATATCTGCAGCCTGTGATGGCTTTCCATTAATTTAAAGAGAAAATATTCCCCCTAACCCCCTAGTATGAAGCAGCTACCTGCAGCCTGTCTGACTGACAAATACCTCAGTCAGACTAACAGCTGCTTTAATAAAATGTCAGTAGAAAAATTACCCTTCTATTCACATTTCTTATAACAATGGCAATCATCACATAAAATTTCTGCATTCGTGCAAAAACAATGAAGCTTGACCCATCTAATCAAAGGGAGTAATAGTTTCCATCCAGACTTGGGGCTTCTGAAAAAATATTCCATTTTCAGGATTATAACTTATTGAAATTCTAAAGGAAAACATATTTTCCACACTACCTATGTCTACATCAGGGGCCTCTGTAAGAGTAAATGGGGTTCCAGAACACTGCTTGGCCCTGACACACAGAGTTGGAACCTCTTACTAAACATATTATAAGTAAATCAAATTGGTTTATTCTTATGTACATTTAGGCAGTTTTACAACGTATGTATTTTGATTGTTTATCCTGTAATTCATTCAAGTATTTTTGACTCACCTACTTTTGAAAACCAAACCCTGTGCTAAATGTTTGGTGTAGAACAGTTATTAAAGCAGATAGTCTCTCCCACTTTATTACTTATTGCACAAACAGCATCAAATTACCCTAATTGCTCTGTGTGAGACAAATAAAGGGAGGAGAATTTTATTGCTCTAGAGAAGATAAAAGAAAGTGTGGGAGCAAGGCAGTGGCAGTGGCAGCGGCAGTGACAGCTGGAGCCTCTGATTGGGTTTTGGAGTCCGGTACTGGAGCCAATCAGCATGGGCAGCGAACCAGGGGGGCAAAGCACAGAGTGCATCTTGCAGTCTTTTAAGACCTCTGGAGTGAAACTCACCGTGTACAGGATTCTAACGTGAGGGACCATGGAGCAGTATGCAGCAAACAGCAATAATTCAACGGAGAAGATCGTGGTACAGGCTGGACAGATTCAGCAACAGGTCCAGGGGCAGCCAGCCATTAATGGTACAGGTCAGTGAAAGCCAGTTAATCATATCAAGTGGCCAACCCATTATGGTCCAGGCTGTCACTGGTGGACAAGGTCAAACCATCATGTATCTGGGACACAGCGTTTGCCATAAATACAGTGGGTCGCACCTGGACAGATCCAGATCCAGGGTGGGCAGGCTGTGCAGGTGCAGGGCCAGCAAGCCAAACCCAGAAGATCATCATCCAGCAGCCCCAGACAGCCATCACCACGGGCCCGACCCAGACACAGCAGCAGATTGCTTTCCAGGGGCAGCAAGTGGTACTGCCGCAGGGCAGACCATCATCTATCAGCCAGTTAATGCAGATGGCACCATTCTCCTGTAAGTTACAGTCCCTGTTTCAGGCATGATAACCATCCCAGCAGCCAGTTTGGCAGGAGCACAGATTGTTCAGACAGGAGCCAACACAAAAACAACCATCAATGGACAAGGGACTGTCACTGTGACACTACCAGTAGCAGGCAATGTGATCAGTTCAGAAGGAATGGTTACGATGGTGCCTGGTGCTGGATGTGTGCCTGCTGTCCAAAGGATCCTCCTACCTGGGGCAGAGATGCTTGAAGAAGAGCCTCTGTATGCTAAACAGTACCACCATATACTTGAGAGAAGGCAAGCCCAAGCCAAACTGGAGGCAGAAGGGAAAATTCCAAAGGAGAGAAGGAAATGTCTGCCTGAGTCTCGATGCCGTCATGCTATGGCATGGAAGCACTGCTAAGATGGACAATTTTTCTCTCCAAAGGAAAAGGATAGTCCTCATATGCAGGACCCAAACCCAGGAGATGAAGAAGCAATGACACAGATCATTCAAGTGTCCTATCCCCAGGCCATTTGATGGAGCTGATTAAGGACATGTTCCTCGCCACTTTTTCCCCCTGTTCCAGGAAAGTGATCAATTCTTCTGATGGGACACTGATGATCACATTCTGCCCTTTTCTACAGGACAGAAACCCACTTAATTTTTAATAGGTGGCTCAGCATTATACTTGCAGCGGTGTCTGGCAAATGATGTTGCAAGCCTTTGTCTCACCCTTTCAGTCAGGACCTATTTTAGACTGTTGATGACATTGACATTTCATGGACTAGGATGATGCAAGGGACCTCTGCCAGCCCAGCAGTACCACACACAGCACTTGTGTTGACTGGTGAAGCCAGCCAGCCATCTCAGCAGGGGAGAACAAGCTTCTCAACCTAAACTGCAATCAGGGAAGCTACACAGCCCACTCCTTCCCATGGATTCTAAAAATGACCCATCCCTCCAATGAGGGATCTCAGGCGGACTAAAGTGAATGGACACTTTGTATTCAGAGATGACTTCCAGGCAAGGAAGTTCCATCTCATGAAATGGAAACAATGAATTCTGACATACATTTATCTAATCTGTGGTAATAATAAGAATCTCTGTCTGCCCAGATGATAGGTTGGTATTTTTGGACTCCAGCCAAGAAAAAGCTAATTCTGGGGATAGAATTTTAAAAGACTCAAGCACTGAAAATATAAATTGCTGAACTTTTTTTAGCTTTGACAAGTTGTGGTCTGCTTGTCTGTCTTTTGAGGTCATCTGTACCATAATTCTTACTATGGCTACTTTTAAGACAATTTAGAAAGTATTGTGGACTTGAAACTGCCTTTCCTAAGTAGAGAACAAAAGAATACAATACAACAACAACAAACCTACAATAACTTCTGTGGTGAAGTGCTAAGGACATTTTATAGTAACTCCTACTAAACAGCGAAACTAGAGATTTTCAATCATAGGCTTGATGAGAGCATTTGGGAAGTAGAAGGGTTTTGTGTGTGTTTCAGTCTAGAAGAAGAGAGAAAGTAGTATGTATACCTATGTGTTGTCATATAGCAGGATTTTCCAGTGGATGGATGCCTGGGATGCATCATTAAGATGAAGAGAATAATTTACACTTACACTAACCTTTTAATAAGCACAGAAAAGAAGAAGCCTGAGATTTGGTCCTTGACAATTTCTGGAAAACACTGTTCAGTCAAGCTGTCCTGGACACAACTCCAGGTTACCTGCTAGAGCTTGAGGTGGATATTGGCTTCACTCCTGCAGCGCTTTGTGCTGGCCACAGAGAGCGAACATTCTCATTCTTCCCATGGCAGCTGACTCTGGTGCCAGTTTCCATTTGTTTCCCCCTTTTCTCCATCGGCCTTGTGCAGAAAGGTTTTCACATTGCACCCACGTTTTGCAGATAACTGCAGACCGGAAATAGAGATGCCTGCAGTGTGAGACACTGGGTCACAGTTCCCAAAATGAGTTGTGCCTCAGAAATCTATTTCCTTTTTAGATGTTGAACCCTGGGAGAAATAAGATGATAATTCAGAAGAGCCGTTGCCTTCTCTGGAAACAAAGAAGAAAAACTTAATTATTTTGAAGAACATTTGGGTTGGGTTTGACTTAAATACCAAGAGTAAAGATTGACTCTGTTTTTTGTAATTTTATTAAGAAGGAAAAGATATTAAACCCTCTAAAGAAAACATCACAAAGGGAAATCATTGTAATGGTAGAAATAGAAGCACAGAACTATGCAAAGGAAGCAGGAAGCGTGAAGTATCTTCCTAGTTTCTGGACTCTAGTCATCTGTTCTAGCTTCCAGGTGTCAGGAGAGGCTGATACTTTGGTAAGCTCACTAAAATCTTCTGGCTCTTTACATGAGTTTCTGATATTTATTCAGTAAGCCCCAAGTTCTTCAGATGATAGATCACTAAAAACCATGAGGAGTTTATATCCCTTAGTTTGTTTAGGAATCATTAAGATGCAGAGTTCAGAAAGAAATTCCTCAGACCTAATTTCTAGTACTTTAGTCAACAGCAGTTCTAAAATGCTATTTATTTGTGTCTATAAGTTTGTATATAGTAATACCAACCTCATATTGTTGCAGAATTTTTTATGTTTTCATGAGTTTGAGTTTTGTTTGAAATGAAATGCTTCAGTTATCATTTTGTCTTTGCATTTCAGCTAACTCATGGCCTTTTTATTGTGGTCATTTTAGCACACCATAATAACCCACAAATTGTGGGGTGGGGGTTGAGATTTGGAGTTTTCTTTATTTTTTACTAGAAGTTCTTTTATTCATTTGTCCTTGTGACTAGTGATGATTTCACAGATGCAGAGTGAATGGATTAGTGAATAATTGGTTTAATGCATAGTTATTTCACTTGAGTGCTTCTTTTGCAGGACAACTGTAAATGTATATATTTTAATTACACTGATACCTTGAACATGTCAGTATCTGTACCACTGGATCAACAGCATTTTCTGGCTATTGGGTGCCTGATAACAATATCTTGATTGTCCTTTGGGACTCAACTATATAGGAGGTTCCTTCCCTTTCCCCCCAGGAGTAGGGGGAGTATAGGTGATTGATAATTTGTGTCATTGCAATTGTTATTTTTAAAAATAAATTTATAAAAACAACTAAAAAAAAGAAAGAAAAGAAAGTGTGGGAAATCTGAGATGGTGCTGTGTGGGAGAGGGTTAGAAGAACAGCCACTTCTGAAAGGCATAAGGATTTTTTGAAGAACAGAAATGCAATTGGCAGTTTGTGATGGGACTCCAAAGCCATCAGCATGGTAATTACACCTTAAACCTATTAAGCTCATGAGCTATTTTCATGACTGGAGTTATTTTTAATGGAAACTAAAAGAGATTAAGAATGAGGTGTAGAACCAATACCCCACATATGGAAGAAAAGTCCCCTGAAAGTACCATGAAAACACAGGCTCCAGTGAGTGCACAGAAATCTTGAGGAGGACTTTAGGAATTTCAAGGCAATGTGCAGAAGTTCAAGTCAATCTACTTAATCTCTCTAATGGTTGGGAAACTCCAACTGACATGCTTGTCTATGGGTCTGTCCCGCTCCCCACATAAGAACGCAGGATATGGTGCAGCCAAAAAGGAACATCCACGGAGCCATAGATAGGGGAGTCATGCCATTATATTCTCGCTGGCGGCTGGGTTGGAGACACAAAAGCAAACATCTGCCAGTACCCCAACAAGGGGTCTTCCTGCACCCCAGTCTCGCTGGCAGCCAGGCGAGACACAGGAAGTCGGAACCGCAGGATGAGCAATCCACTGTCTGCTTCTCTGCCTGTCAACCAACAAACTAACCAGTGTAGGCACGGCAGTTATATCAGAGGCTAATTGGCTAACTGGTTACAGGTGATGGCCAACCAGTCACAGCTGATGGCCGTCTACTACCTGAGCCAGCACCTTTCCATGTGAGGCCGAAAGCCTGGAAACTACTCTCTGGGACTCTGTCCCCACAGTCTGCTTCATATTTTGTTGATGGAAAAAGTTTCTTTTTCATACTGTAACACTGAGGTGTATACGTTCTGTTCTTCTTAACTTTCTTTGACTCACTAGCTTTAACTTATTATCTTATGACCATTTGGCAAATAACTTATTTATTTTTGCTTTCTTGTGCTGCTAGACCCATAAACCTTTATCTGCCCACTTCTGATATCTCTCCTGACCACTTGCAGGTTCTTTGCTAAGCCCCGTCCTCCACTAGATTTACATCAAAGCTCAACAAACAGCAAGTAAATGAAGAAACATGACAGTGTGTATAATGACCAAAGATAAAATTCTAAGAGAAGCAATGAATATGAATAATCATACATGAATGATCAAATCACAGTATTTGAGTATAGCATTGGATTAAATAATAATTCTTGGAATTTCTAACTCAAGAGAAAATGAACCATAGGTCCCACATTCACCCTCATTATGAAGAGCTCATAGACAATACTTCAACAAATACTTTGTTTCACATTTGATAGAATCACATTTGATAGAAAATGCCACAAATTAGAGAAGTGGAAAAACTTAGAAGTTGAAATAAAATGGACTTATTTGTACCATGGGTCAGATTCAGGGATACATATGTTAAATTTTGGCCCCCAAAAATGGCTGTGCATGAAAACCTAGCTAATGGATTTTTTAAGGTTTTCATTAAAATATAGCTAACATACAATATTATATTAGTTTCAGGTGTACACCATAGTTATTCAACATTTATGTACCTGAAGAACTGATCACCATAATTAGTCCAGCAACCATCTGACACTGTACCATGCTATCACAGTATTATTCCCTATTGCTATATTCCCTGTGCTCTACATTACATCTGTTATTTTCACACCATTTTGTTCTACATTACATTTCATGCACTTTACCCTGTCATTTAGAAAATAGTTATTCATTTTTTTATTCCCTCTCTTTTCATTATTCTCCCTGCCCATAATGAGCTTGATGGCCATGTGTTGTAGTTGGTATAGCTACAAAGGTGGAAATATTTAATAAAACCCTTTGATGATAATAAAATAATAAAGCATATAGTTTCTATCATTCCATTTGTATGGCAAAGACTGATTAGAGCTTCACCTAATCTGCTTTTCTTTCTTCCCAGGTACCCACATAACTGACATTTCTCAACTGTGCTGTCAGCATGTAACTGTAGTGCCCAATGGAATGTGAAACAGAAATGATGTTCACCTCTTCTAAGCCTGGCCCATTAGATTCTCCTAAGCAATTATTCACTCTACCCCTTCTCCTGACTGAGGCCTGGAGGCAGAGCATGCAGAAGAGGACTCTGAATCCTAGGAATTAGCCAAGCCATTTGATAGAAGGAGACTGGGTCTCTGCATTGTCATGTGTAGGACCACCTACTGCACACCAGCATCAAACACTTACAAGCCCAAAATGTAGCCCTCTATATTGCTATGCCACAGTACAGTGGGGGCGTTTTATTAAGGCATTTATCCATCCTAAGTAAAATAGTTTGTTAATCTGTAAATTTTTGTCAGCTTTGTAATGTAGTGCTTTCCAGACTGTGGCGAAGGACCAGCTTTTATTTGTTTGTTTGTAAAATTTGTAATCTAATGTGGGCTTATAATTTTGTTAAATATAATCAAAATGAATTACTGGAAAATAAAATTGAAAAACTAATAAAGATATACAAGATAAATTTGTTGTTATTAGAGAAAATACACATTATCAATTTGCTATAAAGTTTTTAAACTTTCTTTGTTTTAATGTATCATTTCATAATCTCTTAAAAATCAAGGTTCTTAAAGCCTAAGAATAAGAAAGCAAATAATTCCATTTAAAAATTGGCAAAGATCTGAACAGACAATTCATCAAAGATATACAGATGGCAAATAAGCATAAGAGATACTCAACAATTAAGTGAATGAAAATTTAAACAACAATGAAAAGCAAAGGCTACAAAAGCAAAAATAAACAAGTGGGACTACATCAAACTATAGCAAAAATACTTGTATAACAAAGAAAGCCATCAGCAAAATGAAAAGACAACCTACTGAATAGGTGAAAATATTTACAACTCATGTCTGATAAGGGATTAATACCCAAAATATATAAAGAATTCATAGAATTCAATAGCAAAACAACTACCAAACAATCCAATTTAAAAATGGGCAAAGGGACTGAATAAACATGTTTTCAAAGAAGACATGTAAGTGGCCAATGGGTACATGAAAAGTGCTTACCATTATTAATCATTAGGGAAATGCAAATCAAAACCACAATGAGATATCACCTTACACCTGTTAGAATGGCTATTATCAAAAAGACAAGAAATAACAAGTGTTAATGAAAATATCGAGAAAAGGGAACCCTTGTGCTTTGTTGGTGGGAATGTAAATCAGTGCAGCCACTATGGAAAACAGTGTGAAGATTCCTCAAAATATTAAAAACAGAACGACCATGTAACCCAGCAATTCCATTCCTGGATATTTATCTGAAGGAAACAAAAGTGCTATCTCACAATGATATCTGTACCCCCATATGCATTGAAGCATGACTTACAATAGCCAAGACATGAAAACATCATAGATGAATGGAGAAAATGTGATATACATATGTAGTAGAATATTATTCAGCCACAATAAAGATAATCCTGCCATTTGCAACAACATGGATGGACCTTGAGGGCATTATTCTAAGTAAAATAAATCAGATAGAGAAAGACAAATACTGAATGATCTCAGTTATATGTAGAATCTTAAAAAGCTAAACTCATAAATATAGAGAACAGACTAGTGGTTGCCAGAGGCAGGGGGTCAGGGATGGGCAAAATGGATGAAGGTGGTCAAAAGCTACAAACTTCCAGTAATGTGATAAATAAGGCAATGTACTGTATAGCATGGTAACTATAGTTAACAATACTATATTGTATATTTGAAAATTGGTGACAGAGTAGAACTTAAAAGTTCTCATCACAAGAAAAGAAATTGTCTTAACTATTAGGTTGGTGCAAAAGTAATTATGGTTTAAAGGGTTAAAAATAATTGCAAAAATCACAATCAGTTTTGGACCAACCTATAATATATGTGGTGATGAATGTTAACTAAAACTTTTGTAGTAAAATTATTGCAGGTTTATCTTCTTTATTATAGCTAAATAATATTCCATAATGATATATATATATATATATATATATATATATATATATATATATATATATATATTTAAACTAATATAGTGTTATATGTCAATTATATCTCAATCTAAAAAAGCAATGAGATCCCACTATACAGTTATTAAAATGACCAAAATTCAAAAGATTGACAATACCAAATGTTAGAGAGGATATCAAGGAACAGGAACTCTCCTTAATTGCTGGTGGAAATGCACAATACTATAGCCACTCTGGAAGACAGTCTGGTAATTTCTTACAAAGCTAAATAGTGCCTTACCAGAAAATCTAGCCTAGGTATTTACTCAAGTAATTTGAAAACACGTCCACACAAAATCAGCACATGAATGTTAATAGCACCTTTATTTGTAATCACCAAAAAGTGAAAACAACCAAGATATCCCTCAATTAGGTGAAAGGATACACAAACTGTGGTGCATCCATACAATTCAGCAATTTTAATCAATGAAATATTAAGCCATACTAATACATGTGTGAATCTTAAATGCCTACTGCAATGTGAAAGAAGTCAGTCTGAAAAGATCACATACTGTAGATTTCATTTATATGACATTCTGGAAAAGAAAAAATTACAGAGATAGAGTGATCATATGTTGCAGGAGCATAGAGAGTAGGCTGAGGGAGGCTGGAACAGAAGCAAAGGGAATATTTTAGGGTGATAAAACTATCTGTTGGACAGTGGTAGATATAAAACACTATGCATTTTTCAAAACTCATAAAATTTTATAGCAGAAAGAATGAATCCTGATGTACACAAATTTTTTAAGAATTCAATTAGTAGACAGAATAGACAGGATGGAATGTAGAGTTTGAAAAAGTACCTGACTTTATTACGAATGTACAAGGCAAACTCACTAAAGTGGGTACAGGATAAAGTGCTGACCTTCGGAAATGAGTAGAGTCTGTAAGATGAAAGGCAAACTGAACTGTACTTAAGCACTGTACTTTAGTTGATAAAGTCTTTTCCCACAGAGGTACAAATTAACACTTCAAAAATCACTTAACCTGTGTACTGGAATGGAACAATTAAGTACATGTGTGGTAGATGGTGGGAGTCAGATTTCTCTGTGTTGGAGGAAAAGGTTATAGACAAGCGAAAGGAGGAGGCTATAATGATCCATGTGGCAATGGATTAGAGATGGAGACATCAATATGAACTCATGCTTAATTTAATGTAGATAGAGATGGCAACATACGGAAATATTTATAGATACATATATATATGAACATGTTAGTACCTATACATACATTCTCTTGCTGCCAACTGAAAGGCCTAGAAGCAATGATACTGCAATAGTAATGAGGACACTTGGTACCCAGATCATGGTTTCTAATACTAGTCTCCAATAAAAGAAACCAAAGCTCCTTGGAGAAATGGCTGATTCCAGGATTGGGGCAGGAAGTGTTCAAGGTGAGTCTGCAGCACCTTGTAGTCCAGAAAGCAAGGAAATGCTCAAAAAACTCCTGTTGTGATCCAGCTATGCCAAAGGAACACACAGGAGCCAACTAAAAGAGCTCCCAATGTCCAAAGCTAGAACAATATGTGCAAAAATATAAAGTAACTTTGAATTATAACCCAAGTATAAAATAAATATCCAGGAGTCAACACTGATACAAACAAATAGTTAAATAGACAATCTCCTGTGCAGTGAAATCCCAAATAATTTATGTAGATACTTTGCCCTGAAGGAAATAGAGCATAACTCCCAGTGTATTAATCCTTCCAAAATATACATAGTGAGTGACTTCCTTTAAAAAAGTTCAATTTGGGAAGGGGGTGGAGATATTAGGTTTATACTCAAGAGACCTGGAAAACATTAGCTTAGCCAGATGATCAAAGTTAACAACAGTGATAAATCATGTGTAGTATGCATCCTTGATATGAGATGATGAGAACAATACTTTACTTCTGCAATCTTCCTCTCCAAAACCCATCACCCCAGTCTAATCATGAGAAAAACACAAAAAGACAAATCCCAAGTGAGGGACAATCTACAAAATATCTGACCAGTACTCCTCAAACTGTCAATGTGATCAAAAACAAGAAAGTTTGAGAAACTGCCACAGCCAAGAGGAGCATAATGAGACATGATGACTAAATGTAGCGTGGGATCTTAGATGAGATCTGGAAGAGAAAAAAAGACATTAGGCAAAAATTAAGGAAACATGAATAAAGTATAGATTTCAATTAAGTAAAAATAAAAACACTACCATGTTCCACCCTTGAAAATATCAGTTTTCTTTCTAAATTTCCATTTCTCTGCCTTGCCCATCTATACATCAGCCCATTCATACTCCTGCACGCTAATGATTTCTAACATCTTTTCTCCATTATGATTATCAGCACCTGGACAAACTTTTCTCACCAAAACATTAGCAAAGAAAGTTGAGGAGTTTTTTTATGTCACAAAACATGAGTCAGACCCAATATTGTTTATGAAGCAGTATTTGAATGAATATACTTTCTTAAGAAAGCCTCCATGGAAACTTAGTGATACATAATAAGATAGTTTCTTTGTTAAAATTCAATTTCATCAAGTCCCTTGGTATATATGTAATAACTCAGTGATTCAGGTTATAAAGGAGAAAATATTAGTCTTATAAAAGCTAATCTGGAAACATTCTCAATGTTTTAGAACCATCAAAAGCACTGTTTCTATGATAATATGTAAACTTTCTTCAATTATCTTTTTCATATCAAAGAAACAGGAGACTCTGGAATTAAACCAGAAGTCTAAATTTCAGTGTGAAACTTAATTAGAAATACTTCTTTGTATCCCTATAAACGTTGGAAAAAGCTGTATTTAGTAACAATTTAGACGGTACATTAAATTGCTAGGGATGCCATAACAAAATACCACTGAGTGGCTTAAACAACAGAAATCAATTTTCTCACAGTTCTGGAGGCTAGAAATCCAGGACGTGGTGCCAGCAGAGTTGTTTTTTGTGAGGCCTCTCTTCCTGGCTTGCAGACAGCCACCTTCTCACTGTGTCTTCACATGGCCTGTCCTTGGTGTGTTTGCATAGACAGAGAGACTTCTCTGGTGTCTCTTCTTCTTCCATGGACATGAGACCTATATTATTAAGGCCTCACCTTTATGACTTTATTTAACTTAAATTGCCTCTTTAAAGACCCTATCTCCATATACTGTCACATTGGGGGTTACAGCCTTAATAATTGAATTGGGAGGCAGGGGATGAACACAGTTTAGTTCATAACAGATGGACAACCAGATTTCATTTTTAGGGTCATCTTTTGCTTTCTGCATTTTCATTATGTTCTCAATGTATTAAGACTATCTAGTAAAATAAAATATAAGCCTGGAATTACCCAGAGCTACATCTTTTATACATTTATGAACTCCATACTTTCACCTTTCTTGACAGTCATAAATAATGTTATTTACATTCATGTTGCAAAAATTAGAGCATCACTACTTTCTCTTATTTTACTAGAGTGTCCTGTGAAGCCCAGTGGCACAGTATCCTTGGTCATGTTCTCTGGGTGCTCCAGAAGTATCCCTTGTGTGGGTTGTGTGTACCTTCCTATTATAGTTGAGACTTGATTGCTATTAGCATGTCAGTGGGTGGGACAGACCCTAAGGCTGATTTGCTGTGGGGTTTGGCCATGTCCACAGCTTATGGGCTGATGTGAGGGGTTCTTACCCCAGTAAATGGGATTCACCCCAGTGGGCTCTTGTACCTGTTGAAACTGCCCCTTGTGTATGTCACTTGTGGTGCTAATAGGAAGGGCTCTGCTGTGGCCTGAAGCCAACTTTCATATATGTTGTTTCTGGGCCTCTTGAGAGGGGCTCCAATGCAGTCCCAGGTCAGCCACTGCCTGTGACTGGCCGGGTTCTACCTGGTAGGAGCTACAAAGTGATCCACAGTTTTTTGCTGCCTGTGCTAAACCTGGAACACTTGGGAGAGGACATGCTGCAAACCAAGGACAGCTGCCATCAGTTCCAGACCTAATGTAGTTCCAAAAAAAGCCAGGACACCCCAACACCTACTGCCACATGCTAGCTCTCTTAAGGTTTAGCCACTGATGAAGCCTTTTATGGTATGCAAGTTGGTGAGGCGAGGTCTCAGGGAGTCACTAGAGTGGAAAGAGTTGTGTTCACCAGGTTAATTTCGATTCTGGTTTGGTGCCAGTGCTGAGCCTGGAGCTACTCAGCAAAAGCATCAGAGCACGATGAGGCCAGTTGGTGCCTGCGTGGGTTGGGGGGTGGGAGGGGGAAGGGTGCAGACTTCAATAGTTTTCCAAGAAAGAGTGCTATATAGGTGGGGCTGGCCACTCCCCAAGAGAGTGCCTCCGGCGTTGGGGAAGTTCAGTAGGGCAGGGTCCCAGCTGAGCTCACCAGACCAATTCAGAATTAGGTAGGCCATGTGGGAGAGGGCCTAGCACAGGAAAGAGGATACCCACTTGCCAGCTGAACGTAAAAAGGACCCCACAAAGAGAAAATGGCACCTTTCCTCCAACCTTCACCTCAAAGCCACACAGTTCAGTCTGCCCTCCATATGCCTCAGGCGACCCCCAAATCACCATCCTTCCATCAGAGCCCAGGGTGAGTTCCCGTGAGTGAGTTTGTGTATGGGTCCTTTAAGAGAATGTTTGTGTTTCCTGCCATCTTTCATCTCACCCAGGTGGTGAGATACACCACTGTTTTTCGCAGCTGATGTTGTAGTGGCTTTTTTTATAGGCACCAGTACTTCAGGCTGGGAAGCCTGGTGTGGGGCTGGGGTCCCTCACTCCTTAGGCCAAGATATCCCTCCTGATTCTCAACCACCACACAAAGGTTTGGGGCTAGCCTGCTTTGTGTCTCTGCCCTTTCTACCAGTCTTGGCCAGTCTTTATATCCTTAGCTATAAAACTTCTGTTCAGCTAAACCAGATTGCTCTCCATGTTGATTGTTCTACAATTTAGTTGTAATTTTAATGTGTTCACAGAAGGAAGTAGGCAGTGCTTATCTACTCCGCCATCTTGGATCTCTGTCACAGTATGTAGTTTAGCATGATGCTTTTAGGATTCACATTGTTGTATCAGTAGTTCATTCGTTTTTATTGCTGAGTATTATTCCATTTTATAAATATACCATATTTTGTTTCTCCACTCACCAGTTGAGAGACTTTTGGGTTGTTTCCAATTTTGATTATAATAAAAAATGCTGGTGTGGATATTCACATACAAATCTTAGTACAGATATATGCTTTCTCACAGGTAAAAACCTAGGATCATAATTGCTGAGTCATATGGTAAGAATATGTTTAACTTTAAAACAAACTGCAAAACTACTTCCTATAGTGGCTGTATCATATTTCTACAAGCATTGTATGATTGTTGTTTCACATCCTTGCCAACATTTGGTACAAACAGTTGTTTCACATCCTTGCCAACATTTGGTATTATACATTTTAAAATTTTTTTTAACTATTCTGGAGAGTCTGGCAGTTTTAATATTCATTTTCCTGAAAACTCGTAGTGCTGACCAACTTTTTATGTGCTATTTGCTCTTTATATTACTTCTTTTGTGAAACATCTCTTTCAATCATTTGAAAATTTTAAAAAAACTTTTGTCTTCTTATTTTTGAGCTGTAATTTTTTTAAATATGTATTTTGAATAAGTGTGGGGACAGAGCCCCAGAAAGTAGTTTCCAGGCTCTCGGCCTCACATAGACAGGTGCTGGCTCAGGTAGTAAATGGCCAACTGTGATTGCAGGGCCATCAGCTGTGGCTAGTTGGCCGTCAGCTGTAACCAGTGAGCCATTGGCCACAATATAACTGCTGTGGCTACGCTAGCAGAGAGAGGAAGAAAGAGAAAGAATGGGGGCTAGCAAGAAGATGGCGGCTGGGCTGGCAAGTGTGGATGGCGGTTTGCGGACAGTGTGGATCCAGCCTCCAGTGAGAGTATAGTGCCGCCAGAGAGAATATAGTGGTATGACTCCCCCATCTATGGCTCCATGGGTGTTCCTTTTTGGCTTCACCATATCCTGCGTTCTTGTATGGGGAGCAGGAGCAGAGACCCCGCAGGCCGTCCCGCATGACAAATGGCGCAGCGAGCAGGGTCTCCCGCATGACAATAAGTCATCCTTCAGCTATTTATGTCTGGTAAGTATGTAGTCTGAGAATTGCCTTTTCATTTTCTTATTTTAAAGAAAACGGTTTTAAATTTATATAAAGCTCAAATGATCTTATTTTGTATTTTTCATTTTTTTTGTTGTTGTTAGAATTCTACTTAAAAAATTATTGCCTACCCCAAGGTCATAAAGATTTCCTTCTATGTTATCTTCTGAAAGTTTTGTGGCTTTTATGTTTAGGTCTATGATCCATTCAGAGTTGTCTAGATATGTTGTTGACTTCATTTATTCATGCATATGTCCAGTAGCCTTAGTACCATTTTCTGAAAAGACTATGCTTTCACCATTGAATTGCCTTAGAACCCTTGCCCAAAATCAATCAGACATACATGTGGGTTTATCTCCAAACTCTATTCTGTTACACTGATCTTTATAATTATACTTTAACCAACATTGCACTGTCTTGTTTCCTATAACTTTATAATTAAGTCTTAAAATCAGGTAGTATACATTCTCCAACTTTGTTCTTTTTAAAATACTTTTGGTTATTCTAGTTCTTTTGTTTCCATATAAATTTTAATTACCATCCCTTGACACTTTCTACAGAAGCTTATTGTGGTTTGATTGGGATTGCATTGAATCTATAAACCAATTTGGGGAAAACTGCTATCTTAACTATCACATCTTTCAGTATATAAGCTGATATATTTCTCCATTTATTTAAGTCTTCAATTTCTCTCAGCAAAATTTTAGTTTTCAGTGAGCAAGATGTGTGGTTGTGGGGGCGGAGCCCCAGAGAGTAGTTTCCAGGCTCTCGGCCTCACATAGACAGGTGCTGGCTCAGGTAGTAAATGGCCAACTGTGATTGCATGGCCATCAGCTGTGGCTAGTTGGCCGTCAGCTGTAACCAGTGAGCCATTGGCCACTAATATAACTGCTGTGGCTACGCTAGGAGAGAGAAGAAGGAGAGAGAAAAGAATGGGGGCTAGCAAGAAGATGGCGGCTGGGCTGGCGAGTGTGGATGGCGGTTTGCGGACAGTGTGGATCCAGCCTCCAGTGAGAGTATAGTGCCGCCAGAGAGAATATAGTGGTATGACTCCCCTACCTATGGCTCCGTGCGTGTTCCTTTTTGGCCTCACCATATCCTGAGTTATGTGGGGAGCGGGGTCAGAGACCCTGCAGGCCGCCCCGCACGACAAATGGCGCAGCGAGCAGGGTTCCCTGCACGACACATGGCGCAGCGAGCAGGGTCCCCAGCATGACAGTGGTTTTTCATACATCTTTTGTTAAATTTAGTCAAAGAAATTTTATTTGTACTTTTGTAAATAAAGTTGTTTGGTAAATGGGGTTGTGCTTCATTTCAATGTCCAGGAGTTTTTTACTGATATATAGAAATGCAGCTGAATTTTTAATACCAGCCTAGCTAAAATACATTGCAACCTGGCTAAAATAATTTCTTTTCTTTAGCTTTTTAATAGATTTCTTTAAACTTTCCACTTACATAACCATGTTGACAAATAAAGTTAATAATGCTCACTTTTAATCAGTGTTACTTTTACTTTTTTTCTTGCCTTATAGGACTTCCAGTGCAACATTTAAAGGACATAGTTACTTGTTCCTGATCTTAATTAAGTACAAAGTATTCAGTCTTTTTCCATTAAGTATGATGTTAATTGTAAATTTATCACATCTGTCTTTTTATCAGGTTGAGAAAGTTGTCTCTTCTTGCTAGCTTGTTGAGATAGTTTTTATTGTTTGTGTTGAATTCTACCATATGCTTTTTTGTCCTTTATTGAGAAAAATCATGTTTTTTTTTCTTTTATTCTAATATAGAAGACAATGTAGTGAAATATATTGGTTGATTTTCAGATATTAAAGCAACCTTACATAAGAAATAAAACACCATTTTCCTAAATTTGTTATTATTTTACATATTTTTATTTGAAAATGTTTTGTTCAGGCTTTTTGCATATATGTTGACTACATTATATGAGAGATATTTCTATTTTCTATTCTTGTAATTTTTTTATCTGGCTTACATATGGGGCACACTGTCCTTATAAAATGAATTGAGAAGGGTTAATTTGCCTCAATTTTACGCAAGAGCTTTGGTAGCATTATTGTTCTTTCTTCCCTAAATGTTCGATAGAATTTGCCAATGAAACCATCTGAGTCTGGAAACTTTGATTTAGGAAAATTTTAAATTATGAATTTAATTCTTTCATTGATAAAGGACAATTTATGTGTGTTCCTTTTTCTGTTAGTATTGGTAAGTGTGATTTTTCAAGAAATATGACCATTTCATTGAGGTTGTCATAATATTCCCTTATTTTCCTTTTCATTCCTTAGAAACTGAATTGATGTCTCCTTTTTCACTCTTGATATTTGAAATTTCCTTTGGTTTAATATGCCCTCAATTTCTAGTTTCTTAAGATGGAATCTTAAATAATTATTTTTAGGTGTTACTTCCTTATTTAATATAAATACAAAGTTTATAAATGGACTCTCTAAATACTGTTTTGGCTACAATTTACATGTACTTTCATTCTTATTGAATTCAAAATATTTTCTAGTTTCCCTTGTGATTTATTCTGTGGCCAGTAAATTAGTTACAAATGTGTTGTTTAATTTCCAAATCCATGTTATTGATTTGTAATTTAATTTTTGTGACTATAGAACATATGCTATGATTTCAATCTTTTTATATTAGTTGAGATTTGTTTTATGTGTCAACATATGATTTATCTTGGTAGGTATTCATGTGCACTTGAGAAAATATATTTTTTCATTGTTGGGTACAGTGTTCTGTGAACATCATTTAAATCACATTGTTTGATAGTGTTGTTCAAGTTCCTATTATTACTGACTGTCTACTTTTATTAATTACAAAGGAAAGAGTGTTGAAATCAACTATAATTGGTCTGTTTTCTATTTCCCCCTTTAGTTTTGTTTAATATATTTTGGGCAGTGTCATAAGACACATATACATATTTATTAGGATTATTTCTTTCTTTTTAATTGACTATTTTTTCATTATAAAATACCATATTTTGCCATGTATAATGTGCATTATTTTGCCCAAATTTGTGAGGGGAGAATAAAGATGCGTATTATACATGGCTACATACAAGTGGTGCACACAAGGCGCATTATACAGTACTAATTCCGTATCTATATAAATGTTTTTAATTCTTTTATTTATGCTTATGAGTTAAAAGTGTAACTCTAGAAATCAATAAGGATATCCATATACAAAATAATACCCTGGAATATGATTACTGGTTTTGGTGAACTTACAAGGAACTTAAAACAACGAAGAGTCCTTGGCCTTCTATGATGTGTAAATATTGTAAATTTGTTACTAGTACATAAAATTTCTTGAACCTTGTATCTGTTATTTTTTGTAATTAATTGTTACATAAAATTTCTTGTACCATAATATGTTAAAAATAAATGCTAAAATTCCTTTATAATACAAAAAAGTACATATATGGAAAGAAATTTAAAAAAATTTTAATTATAATGAAAGATTTTTTTTTCCTGAAAGTTTAGGCCAAAACATGAGTGCATATTATACATGGGAGTACATTATACATGGCAAAATATGGTATCACTATTTGTCTCTAGCTATACTCCTTATTTTAAAGTCTATTGTTTTTATATTAATATAAACAATTCAGCTTTCTTATTCTTGCTGTTTTCATAATGTATATTTTCCCATTGTTTTTACTGTCAATATATTTGTCTCTTTTATTCTAAGTGCACTTCTTAAAAATAGCATATAATTGGATATTGTTTTTCATACAGTCTGATAATTCTGTCTTTGTTTGGAGTTTGGCATTTGAGAATATAACTAAGAGACAATGTTATTTTTCTGTCCAGAATGTTTCATAGGCACTAAAGTAGTGCTGTATTTTACATTTATTAGTCCTCTTTCCCTCAGTACCATAGTTTACGCTTATCCACGGTTTTGCTTTCTACGGTTTTACTTTCCATGCTTCCTCTTTCCACCATTTCAACAGTGGTCCAAAAATATTAAATGGAAATTCTAGAAATAAATTATTTCTTTTAAATTGCATATCATAAAAAAAAAAAAAAATTGTGTATCATTCTGAGTAGCATGATGAAATCTTG
Organism: Rhinolophus sinicus; assembly: GCF_036562045.2. Lineage (NCBI taxonomy): Eukaryota > Metazoa > Chordata > Mammalia > Chiroptera > Rhinolophidae > Rhinolophus > Rhinolophus sinicus. The sequence goes on from NC_133758.1 coordinate 53,049,739, forward strand.
TGCCATCCAGCTCAGTCTCACCTGAGTCATGAGTTATCCCCTTGTCCAGCGTAACAACACTGTATATGTCGCCACCTGTCATCTTGTAGCCTTCTCTGTTTTCAGATGGTTATCAGAGAGAGAGAGAGATCCCATAGTCAGATAACTTTTATTACAGTGTACTGGTACAATTGTTCTATTTTATTATTGTTGTTGTTAATTTTTTACTGTGCCTAATTTATAAGTTAAGCTTTGTCATAGGCATATCTGTAGAGGAAAAAGCATAGTGTATATATAGGGTTTGGTATTATCCACAGTTTCATACATCCACTGGAGGTCTTGGAAAGTATCCCCTGGGAATAAGGGGTGACTACAGTAATCATTTCACCTTCTTCCCATTTATTATTATTTACCTATACCTTCTTCAATATAGTAGAACTACAGGGCTTAGTAAAAGAATTGATCCATAAATGTGTGGCAATATGAGTCAATATGGTTCCCTTTTCATCCATTCCTAATTGTTCCAGGTAAGATTGGACAAATATAGGCATATAGGATTGCCTCATCTGCTAGGTAGAAAGGAGGCTGAAGGTGTTAATCCTAACTTAGATGAGTGAAGAAAGTTGACTCTATCATGTCCTTAGGAATTTAAGCAATTACATTAAAAACATTGTCATTTTGTCTTCTTCAGCAACAGAAAATGTAGACATTTGGGTCTCCTTCTACAAGACAAGCAAAGAAAAACAAAAATTTTGAAAAGTGGGGAAGATATTTATGTAAATTAAAATATTTTCCCTCTTCTCTGTATTTCCCAATATATCTTACAATTTATTTGATGATGATCCACCTTAATACCACATATTTGTTTAGACATGCAATCAATCCCTTTAATTCTTTATCTCCTGCCCCAATTTAGTAAGCAGGTGTCCAATGTCCATTTCAGTTTTCTAATAATCCACTGTTCTGTGAATTGTATAATATATGATAAGTCTACTGTATACGGTAATTTTAGCCCATTGTTGCACTGCATCTTCAGTAAAATGTGTTCCATGACATGAAGATATATAAGAAAAAGAACTAAACTGAAATAATGTTTTCTGTCTGATCAACTCATGGTATTAGAAGCAATTGCTTCCATTATCAAACCCAAATCCAAAATAAGTGTCTATCACATTCAAAACCCTCTGTATCCCACTGGGGCCATCACCAATAGCCAATGTATTCCACTCACCTGCCTGGATTATTTCAGTATTTAGAAGCCTTTAGTCTATAGTGAAACTGTTGACAAACTGGACTAATTTTAGTCTCATTTTCAGCCAAAGAAATAGCCAGTGGGATCTGTCTTTTTTGTCCATTGTTGAATGTCCCCAGGACAACTCGTCTTATTTAACCAAGAGACCACCTCCAATGAGTACTAGACCATTCCTTTGTTGACTCCCATGCCCTTCTGAATATGAAATTTTTACTGTTGAACATCAACCTGCCGCTCTTTGATTTTTCTCTTCTTATAACTGTATTAGTTATCTGTGACTACACAACAAATATCCCCCAAAACAATTTTTAAAAGTAGGTACTTATTATCTCACAGTTTCTCAGTAGCAACATAGTTGGAATTCAGTAGCAATTTAGTTGGGTGATTTAGAGTCTCTCATGAAGTGGTCATGAAGCTGTCTACCATGGCTACAGTCATCTGAATACCATAGTCATTTGCATACCACATTCACTGGTTTTCCCCAGGATGAGTGATCCAACGGAGAGAAATAGAGTGAAAGAAGCTAGACAGAGTCGGTGTCTTTTATAATCTAACTTTGGAAATGATATGCCATCACTTCTGCCTTATTCTATGGGCACACAGATAATCCTGCTACAATGAGTGAAAGGACTACACAGGTTTAAATACCAGGAAGTAGGGATTGGGATAGGGAGACATTTTGAAGGATGGTTATTACAATGTCTGGATGTTTTTCCATAACAAGATTGATACCAAAATTTATTTTCCAGTCATCTAAGTCTCATTTTCCAGACCATATTACAAATTTATTGACTGTAGCCCAAGAGTCAATATCAATCCATGCACATGTTTATTAATATAATTTAGTTTCTCTGATACCTTGAGGAACATCACTCTAAATTCTGTCCATTGAGTGAATTGGTCTTTCCCTTCTACAATAATTGTCTGGTCATCAGCAGGTCACAGTGCAGCCACTTTTTTTTTTTTAATTTTTATTGGTGAATATTGGGGAACAGTGTGTCTCTCCAGGGCCCATCAGTTCCAAGTCATTGCCCTTCAATCTAGTTGTGGAGGGCACAGTTCAGCTCCAAGTCCAGTCACCATTTTCAGTCTTTCATTGCAGGGGAGCAGCCCACCATCCCACGCGGGAATTGAACCAGCAACCTTGCTACTCAGAGCCCGCACTCCAACCAACGGAGCCATCTGGCTGCCCAGCCATCCAGCTGCCCCACAATGCAGCCACCTTTGAGATGCGTGTTGAACTTCCACATTTGAATTCCTTTCTTAAGCCCTGCTACTTTTTTGAGATCTTCCAATATTAATCATATGGGATGTCTAGTCAGGTATGGGTTAAGTAACTCATCAGGGAGATTTAAAGACAAAGTTGCCATTTGCTTAGGTATGCAATGGGTTCCTTCAAGTGGATTCCCCAGTAATGTATTCTTCAATACACTATGTATTTTTGATGAAGGAAATCTGTGCAGTTCCTTGTTGATTGAAGTATTTTTATGACATATCTTATTGCATGCAGAACATTTCAGTTCTCAAAATAATTTATGTCATTTAATAATAGATACAGTTTCAATCAGTGATCAATAACAGACTAATAGTTGTATCTCAAAAAAGTATATACCTGGCAGCTCTCAGGCAACATCCTAATCTAAAATATTGAATGGCCATCACTAATTGGCAATCAAGGGCTTTTATCAAACATCTGGTCAGAATGAGTATGTGTTGCTGATACCTTTAATATAATTTTTGAATGATTTTTGAGGTTACTTGAAAGATTACAAATGTATTTTTAACTTATCATAATCTACTTACAGTTGACCTTTAATTACTTCTAATGAAATGTAGAAATTTTGCAACAGAAGTTCATAAAAATTGAAGGTAAATACATGTATATCCATATTTACACACATATATATACAAATGCACTCAAATTTATTTGCCATTTCTGATGCTCCTTTCTTCTTGTTGAGGATGAAATTAGCATCAGCTGTCATTTTTCTTCATTTTGAAAGAATTTCTTTAGTATATCTTGAAGTATAAGTCTGTTAGCAATATTTTTTTTCATCTGAAATGTTCATCTGAAAATGTTTTAACACTTCAAGAACCATATGGTTTCACTGATATGTGGTATATAAAACTGAAAACAACAAAGGAACAAGACAAACAAATGAAGAAACAAAAACTCATAGACACAGACAATAGTTTAGTGGTTACCAAAGAGTAAGGGGGTGGGGGGGAGTGATAGATGAGGGTAAAAGGGATCAAATATATGGTGATAGAAGGAGAGCTGGCTCTGGGTGAATACACAACATGATATAGAGATGATATATTACAGAATTGTACACTTGAAATCTAGGTAACTTTACTAACAATTGTCACCCCAATAATCTTTAATTAAAAACAAATATATTGGGCCAAAACAAAACAAAACAAAAACACTTTAATTAAAAAAAAAGATATTTATTCAGCAGCATGATCAGACTATTACATTTAGCAATCAACAGTATGGGTCCAAAAAAAAAAAAGCCTACATTAAAGCCCTTTGTTGGAATGCTTAACACTTTCCACAGAACAGAAACTAAAATAACCTTTTATACAATTAGTCACAAAGACAATCCTCAAGTGTTTTGCCCCTACACATGAGTATTGTCTAGCTGCTACAAAGAAGACATGTTTTAACCATTCAATTTTGAAAGATAGTTTGATGGATATAAAACTCTTGATTATAGTTTTTTCTTTGACTATGCCATTTCAACAACTGACTTCTTTCATTTTTTAATTTTTTTCTCAATCTGTATGGATTTTTAATATACTTGAGATCATACTGAATATTATGAGGCTACTTTTCTGACTTTAGATTACATCACAAGCTAATTTGCAAACACAATGGCTATATCAGTACTTTAAGTAGTGCTTATCTTTTAACATGAAAAGTAGATTTAATTTCTGCAGAAGCGCAAAATAAAACATTTAAGTTAACTGAAATAGAAGAAAACGAAGCTCAAATGAAACAGACATGTAGAACTTCAGGTAAATGATTTTTAACAACAATAATTGGTTTCTGAAAGAAAAAAATTGATTGACAAAAATGTCAGAATGTGCTGCAAGTACAGCCAACAATGGAAAACCCTGTATTACCATTTTCCTTCCAGTATTTACCTAAACAAACATTACCTCCTTTTCAGATGATTCATCAAGCAAAATTAAAATCTCAGAGGAAACCCTTATATTCTGTAACAATGAGTACCAAGAGTTCATATGTAAATTCAGAACCTTAGTTCCATCTAGCCATCTGAATCAGCTGACCGACAGGGAGGGGGCTTTCGGGGTGTGTGTGTGTGTGTGTGTACATAGTTTTATAGTTTTTTTATTATTATTATTAATTTCAGATGTAAAGAAAACATGTTTCTTTTGAAATATTGCCCATTAATCTAATCCTTATTCACCTGTATGAAGTATGTAATTTTTTTTTCTCGCTGCTTTCAAGATTTTTTATGTTTTGGCTTTTGGAAGTTTGACTATGGTGCATTTAGTCAGTTTTCTTTGTATTTAGATAATTTGGAATTTATTGAGCTTATTAGATCTGTAGGTTAAAGGCTTTCACCAATTTAGGCATTTCAGCCATTAATTTTCAAGTATTTTTATCCCCCATTCTCTTTCTTCTCACCTTCTGAAGTACCAATTTCATATGTGTTTGACCTTCTTCATGTTGTTCCACAAGTCTTTGAGTCTTTGTTCATTTTTCTTCGATCATTTTATTTATCAATTTCTTCTCAAAATTGCAAAATTTCTATTACCTATCTTTTGGTTCACTCATTTTTTCCTGCCATCTAAAAGGTTTTTAAGTCCATCTTATGAATTTTTCATATATATATTGTACTTGTCAGCTCAAAACTTTCCAGAATTCTTTTTTATAATTTCCAATCTCTGTTGAGATTTCTTATGTGTTCATTCATTATACCATGTGTTCCTTTAATTTTCTGAACATATTTTAAATTCTTTGAACATATTTACAAAGCCATATTCTTTGTTGCTAAATGCAACTCTGGGGCACTGGAAATCAGTTTCTATTTAATTTTTGTAATTGTAGGACAAATTTTCCTATTTATTTTTATATCAAGTAGGTTTTGATTGAAAACAGGACATTATAGATAATACATCATACGTTTTACAAACTCTGGAATTTGTCTTGTTTTCCTGAGGCTTTTTGGGTGTTTTTTTTTCTCTAATAGAGTTCTTTGTTCTGATGGAATCAAACAGTGAAATCTCTCATGTCTAGGTGTACAGCAGCTGATGTCTTGCATCAGCTGGATTTTGGCATACAGCTGCCAGTTTTTTTAGCATGGCCCCTGGAGGGATCTACTCTTCACCTTGTGTAGTTTAGCAACGAGCCAAAGACTTACACAGTTTATACTCGCATTTTGATGGTTATCTTCTCAGTGTTCCCCTTGATTACAGGTTTTGTTTCATAAATGTTGTTTAAATCTTGAGTGCATGCAATGCTTTTTATTCTTACTAATTTATTTTGTTCTTGAACTATTTTTTTACTGAGAATTATTTTTGTGCTTTAAAATCTCACTTATTTGGTCCTTAACCCTAAAATTTTAATATACATATATATTTATTAACATTCTGTAAATGTATTAAATATCTTTACCTTCCTTTCAAGTAGTACAAGACCTTAATTTGCTTTATAGCTGATGACTTCCTTACTGTTTGGTGTTTATTCCTCTATGTATTATCATTATTATCCTTGTTCTATTTTGTCAAATCTCTCTTGCTTCTTTGACGACATATTATGTGTTTATTTTTGCTCTGTGTTTCTACCAAAGTGTTTTATGGCTATTTGGTAGCAAGAATTTAAACTTCACAAAATTCAGAAGGAATAAATATATTTTCTCAAGCACCTTTGAAAAACCATAGCTATATCTTCAACCTATTTGAGTAAAATAAGAATAATTTTATTTCTTAAGAAAAAAATTCAACTCTGATGTAAAAATTTATTGACCATCATTTTTATTTTATAACAATAAAGAAAAGTAAAAGTCTTTCTCTTATTATTATTATTATAAAATCATCTCTCAGAATTAACTTCTGTTAATAGTTTCTTACATGTCCTCACAGAAATTTTCTTCAAATAGCCAATTGTAATATGTAGTCAATATATATTTAGATTTACCCATATAAATACCATCTTCTCAATCATCATGTATTATTTTATTTGAGTCCTCCTTTCTTGGTTGAATTTTCTTTCCCTTGAGTAAGTCCTTTAACAGTTCTTTTAGTGAGGGTCTATGATTGGTAAACTATTCCCATTCTTTGTCTGAAAGTGTATTTATTTAATTCTTAGTCTTAAAATTTCATTTAGATATATGAAATTAGTTTGCAGTTATTTTCTCTGAAAACTTGGTGTGCAATTTTTATTGTTGTTGAAAAATCTGCTTCAGTTATTGCAACAGTTTCTTACCTGGTCTCCCTCTCTACAGACTAATCCCAACTATGTTGCCTATTATATGATGCTACTAAATAATCTTTCTAAAACACAAGACTGATTACATCACACCTCTGTTTGAAATCCTTTGTGTGGCTTTTCTCTCTCAGCTTATAGAAAATGTTTAAACTTGTTTTACCTCAGCATACAAAACAATTTTTGATCTGGTACCAGTCTCAATTTCTTCATAGGCACTCTCCACTACAACCAATACACACACACACACACACACACACACACGAAACGTTCGGACAATTAAGTTCATGAACTTTCCACGATGTACTTAACACATGTAAGTCTGAACTTTTCGTGTGGGGGGGGAGGGGGGACATGTGTGAATGAGTCAAGCTTTTAAACACTATTATTTTCTATATTACATCTATATATATTCTCTCTACATTTTTCACTATTCCTGGACTGTCCTTTACCATCCCTTTCCTTAGCTAAGTTAAATCTTAATCATCATTCAAAACTCATCTCAAGCATCATTTCCACCAGAATTCCCCTAGTATGATTTAGATTACTCCATTCTGTGTGCTCATTACATTTTAACACAACATGATCATTGATTTAATTGTCTGTCTCCCCCATAATCTTGCTGGTGGCAAAGATGATGTTTTATTTGACATCTTAGCCTCAGTTCTTGGGTTGACATAATAGTTGCTAAATAAATGTTTGTTAGATGGATTAATGAATGGTTGAATGAAAAGTGAATGCAATCCATGAAAAAAACTCCTATTAGTCTATCTAGTCACTGGGTTATCCATAATGCCAGAGACGATGGCCATGGATACCATAACAAATAATTAGAATTCTTAAATCATTTCCATAGGATAATTTGTAGTTAGGCATGAAGATATTGTGGAGTAAAGGTAATAGCCTTCAGATAAGAAAAACTTGATCCAGGTCCTGATTGCTCATAAACTCACCACTGTGAGTGAGTCATTTCATTATAATTCCGCACACTGATGTTTTATCATTCAATGTGGTGAAGCTACGAATAAGTGCTTTCATGATTCATCGTGTTGTAAGAAAAAAAGGTCATTTCTGAACTTATTAATCACTGTACAGATTCTAGATGTCAAGTATATTGGTTGAAGTCTGCTTTCTATTTAAAAGCATTAATAGAATTTGCGCAGGAAATAGTGATGTACAGCTCTACACTCTCCTGCATTATTCCTATCCATTCAGTTCTGTAAATATAAATATTTATGTAAATCACTTCCTTTCACCCACAACTCAGAAAAAAAAAAAGGAATTTCCTTGTTGAAAAATGAGGGCGGCGTATGTCAAAGCCTTGACAATGCAGAGAGTGGCAGGAACATCATCCAATATGGTGACTGGGAACATGGGACCACAACCCAAAAGACTAGAAGAACTGTGGCTCAACCAACTCTGGTTTTGAAAATTGGAGAGATTGTACTAATGGTTGCTGCTATTGTTGGAAGCAGTATAAAGGCTTCATGGATTATTAACTTTCAACCATTGAAGATTTTTTATCTGGAAAGATTGGTATAAAAGGCAACCTTGCCATCTCATTAAAGATATGAATTTCTTCTTTATAATATTCAACTAGAGCAGAGGTCAGCAAACATTTTCTCAAAAGAGCCAGAAAAGTAAATAGCTTAGGTTTTGCAAGGTAGGTATCTCTGTTACAGCAACTTATCTGTTGCTTAACTCTAGTGTTTATGTAAATCAGCCATAAACACTATGTAAATAAATGGGCATGACTGTTTTCACAGACATACAAGTTTGGATTTAATATCATTTTCATGTCTCATGAAATATTATTCTTCTTGTGATTTTTTTTTTAAAAAGTCGCCTGAAAATGTAAAAATCATTCTTAGTTTGCAGTCTATACAAAACAGGCGGTGAGGCAAATTTGGGCTCCTGAGCTAGAGTTTCCTTTGGGCTGTGGCACAAACTCCTCTGGTTAAATCTTCTGTACATCTTTGAGGCTCTGAAATAGGCTGGAAAAGGCTTGTTTTTCTCCTGGAGCTCTGACACTCTAACTGGTTGGCAATCTGTGATTCCAGTATGTCCCAGAGCATGTCAAAATGTGGTCTGACTCTTTAATTCAGGCTATAAAGATGCCACCCAAGATACCCCAAGCAAGTTTTCCCCAGCTGTCTTCTTACCCTCTAAACCCCTCTTCTCCACCCCAAAAGTTGCAAGTTACCTAGAGGATGAGAATGCTGCATTCAGTCTAGCACTCCTTGACATGATTTTAGATAACAATGCGGCAAAGAAGATTCCCTTGGGCAGTGTTTGCAATGAGGCCATAGGGGAGGGAGAGCATGGGTTCCTTAGACTGCCTCCCAGGACCAGGAGTGGCTGGAGTTTAGGAAACACTGAGGGAAGTATTCTAAAGTAGAAGGAACATGAACTTGGGCAATGTAGAGACTTGGGTTTGAAACTACCAGAATTACCTCTCACTGTGAACCCAGGATAAATCATGTCAACACTGACCCTCTGTTTCTTTATGTTGGAGATGAGAGTAATGACATCCACACAGGCTCAAAGGGGATCAGATGTAGTGGGAGCCCAGTTAATGACATTCACTCAGTCCTGCAAATACATACATTTATTTGTGCCTGACTCTGAACCAAACACTGGTCTTGAAAACAAGACGGAGACTCTGTGCTCATCAAGTTTACAGTGTAGCAAAGAAGACAGAAAATTAAGCAAATATTAACAATAAAACAAGAAGAGTGCTATGATAGAAGAAAAATTAGATAGCACTGAGAACATATACCAGGAAGTCCGATTTCTCTCAGGAGCCAGAGAAAAGCCTCAATGAGGAGAGCTGTTTAAGTTGAAGGCTTGAGACTGAAGAACAATAAAGAGAACTTATTCATGGCCTCAGCAAATATTCCCATCCTACATGTGCTCTCTAGAGCCCCAGACCTAGTGTGTGTGTGTGTGTGTATATATATATATATTTTTTTTTTCTTTTCTTTTTTTTTTAAGGAGGAAGAGCAGGCTGATTATAATACTAAAGCTAAGACTAATGAGTCATTAGCTCCTGGGAGATTACCTCTCCTTTCCACCAAAGCAGGGTAAAATTAATTGTAAGGGAGAACCAGCTTTGATCCCCTATAGCAGAGAGAGGGTTAACACTTAAGCTTAACAAGGATCCATTTCCTTTAGGCTTCTAAAAAGTTTGCAATTCAGGAATATCGATCTCTCTAAAGTAACATGTTGGCCTTTAGTAAGCAATAAAAGAAAAGCATAAACAATCTCTTCTCTGCCAAAGTTTTGTTTTATTATCTAAGCACCCAGTGCCTTTAGGGAGGCTCTAGACCAGCCATTCATCTTGTATTTTACCAACAAGAATAATGAAATACTTGAGAAAAAAAATTAAAAGTGCCTTCCTTTGAGGCATTGGATAATTTTGATTTTCATTTTATGATTTGTAGTATTAATAATTCTAACTTTCTTGGCTAACTAAGTCAGAAACCTCTAGAATACAGTGTTTAATTTTCCATAAAAAATAGTGAAGGGTAATACAGTGTAAACAATTCACATTATTTATTCTTTTCTTAGCCCTCTGTCCCATGTCCACCCTCAAAAAGAAGTGTGTGTGTGTGTGTGTGTGTGTGTGTGTGTGTGTGCGCGCGCGCACGCGCTATTTAGTCATGTAGTCAGGGTTTTCTTTCTTAAACAAATAATCTCAAAGCATTTAAGTAGCTTTCTAACACTTTTAATCACATTCATACTAAATCTTTAACCACACAGGTCACACCAATTCTATGTAACTTAATTATAGAAACTTAAAAAGTATTGATCCTAAGCAATTATGACATCATTTCAAATGTTTCTTTTGCAAGATATAGGAACATTTTTATAAAGAATATAATAATATTAAGGCTATTCAATAAAATACGTACCAAAATAATGGAACATTCCAATGTGATCACAAATTACTTGCCCTAATGTTCTGTTATGAGACCAGTTCTCATCTCTCAACTTGTGAAAGTCGTAAGTTGAGGGGAGATTTAAAAATGCACCAAAAAAGAATAAATGAAAGAGAAACAGAATGATGATTATTTCTGTTTTATAAATACCAAAATATTTATAAGCCCATTTATTTGAATCCCATCTTTTCCCCACACAAGAGGAACCCAACAGTAAAGTAAACTGAATTATTCTGTCTAGAATTCAAAACCAATGCTCTGTGACAAATGGGTAGATTTAAGGTTATTTGCAATGTGATAGAAACAGCGTTAAACAGAGAAATGAGACATAGCTTCTTAGTACAACCCTGTCTCTAAAGTGTTGCTAATTTGGTTTAGCACTAATGTCTCTAGGTCTCAGTTTTCTTTATATTCCATGATGATTATAGCAAGTATAACTGAATTCCCTAAGTGGAGCGAATTACTAAGCCCAGGGTACTGCAGTCATCTCTGGCTATATTTCTTCAGATAATTTTTTGTGAGCACTTTCTTGTGAAGAAATGGTATATTTGCAAATACAGCAACAGAAGAGCATACTAAGTGTACGGGGTCTGATAATTAAGTTCGTGAACTTTTTGCAAAGATGTGGCTAACCTTTTTTGATGCCAGAGGGATTATTCATTATGAATTTGTAACCACTGGACAAACAGTTAACCAAGTTTACTATTTGGAAGTGCTGAAAGGCTGCTTGAAAAAATTAGAGGACCTGAATTTTTGCCAACAATTCATGGCTCTTGCATCATGACAATGCATCAGCTCACATGGCACTGCCTGTGAGGGAGTTTTTAGCCAGTAAACAAATAACTGTATTGGAACACCCTTCCTACTCACCTGATCTGGCCCTCAATGACTTCTTTTTTTATCTGAAGATAAAGGAAATATTGAAAGGAAGACATTTTGATGATATTCAGGCCATCAAGGGTAATAGGACAACAGCTCTGATGGCCATTCCAGAAAAAGAGTTGCCAAATTGCTTTGAAGGGTGGACTAGGCACTAGCATCTGTGCATAGATTTGCAAGGGTACTACTTTGAAGGTGACCGTAGTGATATTCAGCAATGAGATATGTGGCACTTTTTCTAGGATGAGTTTGTGAAACTTAATTTTCCGACATCGTATCAATTCATTTGGTATTTAGTCAAGTATATTGATCAGCGGTTTAGTTGAATTTATTGAATGAATTTGATATTTATGGATGTATTTTGACCCTAGTTATTACAGTTGATCAAGAAATAAGACTATTCAGAGTAAAAATTAGAGCTAAAATAAACATTTGAAATCTAAAATTATGCAGATATTTCCTTCACACCATAAACTCAAATATGACAGATGGATTAAAGCAATAAATATAAAATTTTTTTAAAAAGCAAATTATTTTAAAATTATTTAATTTTAAATTATTAAAAAGAACCATATATTTGACTTCATGATTGGAATATTTTAAAGATACAGAAAAATCAGCAAAGAAAAAATAAAAATTTCACTATATAACGATTAAAAATTCCTGAGCACCTAATAATAATAGCAAAATTTTAAAACAACTAATCAAAAGAAAAAACTCATAGCAAACATAACAAATAATCAGTAGGTTAAAATTTTTATATAAATCAATAAGCATAATACAACAGATACATGGATAAAGGGCATGGGGAAATACAGGTGAATTATAAATATTGGGAAAATGTTCAGTAACATTTTTTACATTTCATGATGATTATAGCAAGTATAACTGAATTCCTTAAGTGGAGCAAACTACTCATCCCAGAGTACTGCAGTCATCCGTGGCTATATTTCTTCAGATAATTTTTTGTGAGCACTTTTTTGTGAAGAAAGGATATATTTGCAACTACATCAGCAGAAGAGTATAGTAATAGTATAGTAATGTCACATGCCAGTAACATTTTTAGATATAAACTGTTGCGACTTAACTTATCAGTGTGGTAAGTTAGAGGCAAGTGAAAATCTCCTTCCGCCCAAGAGTTTTCATCATCTTGACTCCACCTCCACTATTTCTATAGCAAAAGCTTCCACGTGATCTCAAAATATCTTACTAATTTACCCAAGGATGCCTCCTTGTCTTCTAAAATTTAGATAAATATTACATCATCCATCATCCTTTTTGTTTTTCAATGAAGAATTTGTTTTCAATTAATTTTGTTCCACTTGCATCAGATAAACAGCCTTCACTTAGACTTGCAGAGACCGGCACAATTCATGAAGACTGTCACAGGGAGCATTCCTCCCAATCCCCCAAATAGTTATTTTATTACCAATTTACGGATTAAGAAATAGCCTCGGAGAGAGTAATTTATACACTGTTAGTAAATGAAAACGGGTGCGAATTCAAGCGAAACTTCTCTTATAGACTCTCACTGCCAACTGGTTGTTAAAACTTGTTGCTACCCTGTGTTTCCTCTGATCTTTTAAGATACCAGATGATTTTTTTTTCTCCAGGTGGAACATGTGTAATGTAAAACTATACTTATTATATTTAAAAACAAAATACAAGGTAACAAATACTAGGATTTGAAATCCATATCATCTTGGGAAGAAAAATATAAAATTCTAAGTGTAATCAATTTTCAGTCTCATGGGTTTGAATTTATGCATTGTTGACTGTTATAATTTTTTTTTTACTAAGTAAAATTTTTCCATTCAATAATCAATACTATCAAGACATAGTTCTTGGAAAGTGGATAAATTAACTAGGCATAAAAATACAAAACAACAACTTTCAAATGGAAATTAATCCTTATTCACAACTAAGAGAAAGGTAAATAAGAGATAACTCTAATGTGAATCAATCCCAGTGTATAATGAAATCTGTGTCAAATCAACTCGTCATTCATAATAATTAACTTGTAAAATTAACTCTTTTATTTTGAAATTATTCTAGACTCACATGTAGTTCTAAGGAATAATACAGAGAGGTCCCATGTACCCTTTACTTATTTTCCCCCAATGATAATTTATTTTAAAACTATACTATAATATCACAACTAAGATATTGACAATGATACAGTCAAGGTGAAAAGTAATTGAATTACCAAAAGAATCCCTCTTGCTGCCATTTTATAGCCACAGCTACTTCCCTCTGGGCCTCCCTTCCACAGTACCTTTATCTTCTGGCAATCTAAATCTGTTCTCCATTTCTATAGTTTTATCATTTCAATAAAGCTACATAAAGGAAATCAGTTAACATGTAATTTTTTGGAATTGGCATTTTTTACTCAGCATAATTCTCTGGCATTTCGTCCAATGCACTGTGTGTATAAAACATGTATTTTTTTAATTGATGAGTTGATGAGTAATATTACGTGACATGAATGTAGCAACTTAATTTAATCATTCCCCCACTGAAGGATATCTGGATTGTTTACAACTTGAAGTTATATGGATAAAGTTGCTATGAACATTCAGGTACAAATTATTTTTGTGAATATGCATTTTCATTTCTCTGGCATAAATGTCTAGGAATGCAATTGCTGGATATGTTAGTTGCATGGTTAGTTTTGGGGATTTTTAATTGCCGAACTATTTTCCAGTGTCTATACCATTTTATATTACCACCAGTTTCTCCATATGGTGTTGTCACTATTTTTTATTTTAGTCATTCTGGTAAGCTTGTAGTGATATCTCATTTTGGTATGAATTTGTATTTCCTAATAGCTAAAGATGTCAATGGTCTTTTCATGTGTTTGTTTTCCATCTGTATATTCTCTTTGGTGAGATTCTCCTTATCTCTTTGCATTTTAGACCTTCTTCCCTAGCATACTTGTATGTCATCAGCTTGGCTCAAAGAAACTGTTACAAAAATTCTCTACAGGTTTGGATGGTTCTTACATCGACATGCTTTAGTGTTAAGTGTAAGAAATCTTTGCCTAGCCGAAATAACAAAAATTTTTCTCCTATTTTTTTCCTAGTTTTCTTTTTTCTTTTTTAAGTGTGTTTTTCCAGGACCCATCGGCTCCAAGTCAAGTAGTTGTTTCAATCTATTTGTAGAGAGTGCAGCTCACAGTGGCCCATACGAGAATCAAACCAGCAACCTTGTTAAGAGCACCACGCTCTAATCAAAGGAGCTAACCAGCCGCCCCTCTAGAAATTTTATAGTTTAAAATTTTACACTTAATTCTGTTACCAATTTTGAGTTAATTCTTATATAAAGTGTAAGAATTAGGTCAAGTTTCATTTTTAGTCTCATTTTTAGTCTTGCTATAGCACCATTTGTTGAAAATACTATTATTCTTACATCGAATTGTTTTTCAACCTTAGTTAAAACTAAGTTGGGCATATCTGTATGGGTCTGTTTCTTGATTCTTGATTCTGTTCTATTTATCTGTATGTCTGTGACTCCATCAATACCACACAGTCTTGATTACTGAAGCTATATAATAAATCTTGATTCAAGTACTGAATCTTCCAACTTTATTAGTCTTTTAAAAAAGAATTTTACTTATTCTAGTTCCTTTGTGTTACCACATAAATTTTAGAATAATCTCATCTTATCAATAAAAAAAGTCTTGCTGTAATTTTATAGGAATTGCATTAAACTTGTATATCAATTGATATCTTTACTATATTACTGTTATGTGCTGGTGTCAGCCTATTAATAACCAATATTGTGGTTGGACTGGCCCTTGTGGTTCTTATTATGATCACAAGACACTCTTCAGCAATAACCATCAGGAAACTTTGAAAAAAATAAAGATTTATTACTTACAAGAACTGGAAATTACACAGCACATCTGCGGACACACAGTGAGGTCATGGCTAGAGAAAGAGAGAGCATGTATAAGCCTGGGAATTGCTTTTAATGTGGTTAAGTGTAGGAGTCTAATATTTCATGGGCTCATTCTCTATTGGTGGATTTAAAACATAAGAGTGGTAATTTAAAGCACAGCAAGAGAGAAAAACGAGTGGCCCAAATGGTCAGTTATTGAAATCAACCAAGATCTCTGAAACAAAGGACCCTCAGTGGCGGGAGGCTCTTTATCTAGGCATGTGACTAACATGTGTTTATTCGAGGTAGCCATCTTTGAAGAGTATACCTCTTTGAAGTAGATGCCTCTGCAATCAAAGCTTAAGTCATATACTTGCATTACCAAAATAAAAACTAAAAACTGCAGAGTTTCCACTACAATTATCTTTCAATCCATGAACATGGTATGCTTCTTCATTTGTTTTATATCTCTTTTTAAAAATTTGTTTTATCAGCAATTTGTAATTTTCAGCATAAAACTCGTGCATGTTTGTTAGACTTACACCTGTTTCTACTTCTGAAAAGTTGTAAATGGTACCGTATTTTTAATTTTAATGCCCCTTTGTTCATTACTAGTATATATAAATGCAATTGACTTTTATATGATAATATTGTATCCTGAAACCTCGCTAAACTCATGGCATTAATTCTAAGAGTTTTGGGTAGATTTGGGGGATTGTCTAACATCAACAATTATATGCAGAATGGAAAAGTTTCATATCTTCCTTTCTGACCTATGTGCCTTTTATTTCCTTTTGTGGTCTTACTGCACTGGCTAGAACTTCCAATACTGTATTGAATAAGAATGGTGAGAGTGGACATCCTTGCCTTGTTCCTGATCTTAGAGGAAAGCATTTAGTCCTTTACTACTAAGTATAATGTTATCTGTAAGTGTTTTGCAGATGATTTTCTTTAAATCAAGTTGAGAATATTCCTATATTTCTATTTTTCTGAAAGTTTTTATCATGACAAGGTATTGAATTTTATCAAATACTTTTTCTGCATCAATCAATATGATCATGTGAGTTTTCTTCTTCAGCTGTTAATATGGTGTTTTACATTGACTGATTTTTACATATAGAGCCAGCCTTGCATCCCTGGGGAAAAAGTCCATAGCGTATATTTTGTTTCATATATTGTTGAATTCTATTTGCCAATAGCTTATAAAGGATGTTTGAATCTATATTCATGAGTAACATTGGTCTGTAGGTTTATCTTTTTGTATTATCTTTGTCTGGTTTTAGTACCAGTACAGTACCACCTTCTTAAAATGAACAGGGAAGTGCTTCCTCCTTTTCTATTTTCTGAAATATTTACAAAAGTTTTGTTGATTTAAACATTTAGTAGAACTATTCAGTGAATCCATCTGAGCCTGGAGATTATTTTTGGAAGCGTTTTAATATAAATCAATTTCCTTAATATTTATAGGGCTATGCAAATTATTCTTTTCATATTGTGTGAGTATTGTGGTACCTTGAAATTGGTTTTAGAACT
This sequence comes from Rhinolophus sinicus, assembly GCF_036562045.2. NCBI lineage: Eukaryota > Metazoa > Chordata > Mammalia > Chiroptera > Rhinolophidae > Rhinolophus > Rhinolophus sinicus. The sequence continues at coordinate 53,066,660 of NC_133758.1, forward strand.
GGTTCATTTAATTTACCAAGTGTGTATAGAGTTGTTTGTACTATTTATCCTTATAGTCCTTTGATATCTTCAGGATCTATAGTGATAGTCCTTTATTCATTGTTGATATTAACCAATTATGTCTTCTCTCTTGTATTCTTTGGCAGACTTGCTAGAAATTTGTCAATTTTATTAATCTTTTAAAAGAATCAGCTCTTTGTTTCATTGATTTTCTCTATTGTTTTCTTTTCCAACTTCATTTTACTCTTATTTTTATAATTGCCTTCCTTCTGCTTGCTTTGGGTTTTTTTTCTTTTTTTTTCCCTTCCTCTTTTTCCAGGTTCTTGAGACAGGAGCTTACATGATTGATATAAGACTTTTGCCCATTTCAAATGTAAGCATTCAGTGTTATCAATTTCCCTCTCAGCATTGCTTTAGCTGTGCCCCACAAAATTTGACGTGTTGTATTTTCATTTTCATGCAATCAATGTATTTTTATTTCCCTTAATACTTTATCTTTGTTGTATGGATTATTTTCAAGTGCATTGTTTAGTTTCTAAGTGTTTGCAGTTTTTAAATTATTTTTCTCATAATGATTTCCAGTTTGATTCCACTGTGATCATAAAACACACTCTGTATGATTTCAATTCTTTAAAAGTTGTTGGGGTTTGTTTTATGGCCCAGGACATGGTCTATATTGGCATATGTTCCATGGATGTTTATAAAGAATATGTATTCTGTTTGAGGTGTAGTGTTCTATAAATGTGAATCAGATCTTGTTGGTTGATTGCATTTTTGAGTTCTTCTATAACTTGCTGGTTTTCTGGCTAGTTGTTCTATCAGTTGTTGAGAGAGGGGTGATGAAATCTCCAGCTGAAATGTGGATTTTTCCTATTTCTCCTTTCAGGTCAGTCAGTTTTTGCTTTACATGTTTGGCAGCTCCGTTGTTTTAAGATTGCTACATCTTCTTGATGTATTGACCATTTTACAATAATATAATGATCTTCTTGATCTCTGGAAATTTTCTTTGCTCTAAAGTTTACTTTATCTGATAATAATATAGCCATGCCTGCTTTCTTTTGAACAATGTGATAGATCTTTTTATATTACATATCTTTTTATATTACATGATATTTTGTAGGGAGCGGGCTGTAAGCTGACAAGGTCCTTGGAGCCTGCAAGGTCATTCCCATGGGAAGCGTCATCTAGGCATCTTCCCAGGAAGAACAAGGTAACACTAATGAAGCCACAGACATACAAACTTGCCAATACACAAAACAGAATGTTCTACTGATACCTGCTTATTCTGCTAATTCTTGCTCGTATAGACAATTGTTCTAAGACTGTACATAAACTGTGTGTGAAATAAAGACTGCGTCACGACTCCACCATCCATGGACGGTGGACCTCCCGATCCAAGCTTTCCTGTCTCCGAGTCTTTTCTTAATCTCCGCGCCCTTCCCCCTCAGGCCAAGCCCCCCATCCGCGTGGGCCACGGCAATATCTTTTATCCTTTTACTTTTAACTTAATTATACTGTTATATTTGAAGTGAGTTTTTTACAGACATGACATGGTTGGCTATGCTTTCCATTTTTTTGAGGGGGAACTTGCTCTTTAAATCCACTCGGTCAAGTCCTGTCTTTTAATTGGCATATGTAGACCATTTACATTAAATGTGATTATTGATATTTTAGAACTTAAGTCTACCCTTTTATGCTTTTATCTTTTCTGTTTTTCATTTCTGTTTTCTTTTTCCTTTCTTCCCATGGGTTACTTGAACATTTATTTAGAACTCCCATTTTGATTTATCGATAGTATTTTTGACATATCTTTTTGTATTGCTTTCTTAATGTTACTCTAGGTATTACATTACATGTGTATAATTTACTACAGTCTACTGGTGTTAACATTTTACCAATTTGAGAATAGAAAATTACCTCCTTGTACATCTCTTTACCATCACCCAGTCTTAAATATTGTCTCTTCATATATTTAGATACATGTGAGCTAGGACTACAAGTTTTCCTTTAACTATTGAATTTAATTTAGAAAATTCAAGAGGAGAAAAAAATATGTATTGTACTTATGTTTTTACTCTTTCCATGTTTTTTCTTCCTTCCAGTTGTTAACAATTTCCTTCTCTTATCCTTTCCTTACTTTTTAGAGAATTTTTTTAGCTGTTTTCTCAGGTAGGACTGCTGGTGACAAATTCTCTTCATTTGTATTTATCTATGAATTTTCACTTCATCATGATTTCCCCTTCATTCCTGAAGGATATTTTCACTGGACATAGAGTTCTGAATTGACATTTGTTTACTTTCAGTACTTCAAAAATGTTGTGCCACTTCCTTTGATATTCATGATTTGAGATGAGAACTCCACTGTCATTTGAATTGTTTTTCACCTACAGGTACCTTTTCTCACTCACTACTTTCAAGGTTTTTCTGTCTTTAAATTTCAGAAGTTTGACTGTGATATGTCTTGGTGTGGATTTTTTTGAGTTTACATATTTGGAGTTCTCGCAGTTCTAGAATCTATGTGTATATATTTTTGCAAATTTGACTAGTTTTCAATCCTGCCTTCTTTCTCCTCTCCTGTGACTGCAATGACACAAAACATTAGATTGTTTTTGTTGTTATAATCGTACAGGTTCTTGAGGATCTGTTCATTTTTTTCAGTCTGTTTTCTTTCTGTTATTCGGATTGTATAATTTGTATTGTTCTCTCTTCAAATATATGTTTTTTTTCCTTCATTATATTCATTCTGAGCCCATCAACTGAGTTTTAAATGTTTGATTATTATATATATTTTTTCAGTTCTACAATTTCTATTTGGTTTTTCTTTATATTATTTACTTATTTGCTGAGACTTTATTTTTTAAATTTGTTTCAAGAATGTTTGTCATAGGGAATAGAGTCAATGGAATTGTAACAGCTATATACGATGTCAGGAGGTAGTACATTGGGGGAGGGGGTTATCACTTTGTGAGGGGTGTAAATGTCTAACTATCACATTGTTTTATACACTGGAAACTAATAAAAATAAAAATAAAAAATAGAAGAATGTTTGTAATTGTTCATTGAAACATTTTCCCCCCTCCTTCTGCCTCCCCCCTCCCAGCATTGCGCTCCGCCCGGCTGCTGGCCGCTCACGCCAGCCTCTGGCTATTCACTGGCAGCCCAGCTCCAGGGAGAACTATTGTTCACAATCTTAACTGTAGAGGGCGCAGCTCACTGGCCCATGTGGGAATCAAACTGGTGACCTCGGTTCAGTTCTCCAACTACCTGAGCCACTGAGCCGACCCGAAACATTTTTATGACAGGTGCTTTAAAACCTTTTTCAGATAACTCTAACATTTGTGTCATGTCAGTGTTATCATTTATTGATTATATTTTTTTATTCAAATTGAGGTTTTCCTGGTTCTTGGTGTGATAAGTGGTTTTCTTTTGAAACCTGGATATTTGGGGTGTTATCTTATCAAACTCTGGATTTTATTTAAGCCCAGCTGGCTTCCTTTGATATCACTTCAACAGAGGAAGGAAGAATGTGCTGCCTCATTACCACCAGATGAGAGTGGAAGTCCAGGTTTCCCACTCAGACTCTATGGAAACGCAAGGGGGAGAGAGGATACTCAATACTGTTGGGCAGAAGTTGAGGGCTTAGCTCCCACTAGGCTTTGTTGTACTACGTGGAATAACAGAAGTACCTCATCACTATTCTCTACATAGCCTCATTGACACCATGAGCCTTATTACTCCTGGAGAGTGGCAGAAGTCCCAATTCTCCGGTAAGCCTCTTATGACACCACCCACATTTCTGCCTGCTAGGGAGGAAGTACTCACCTTCCACATGGCTCCATGTGACACTGCAGCTGAATGAAGGGGCCAAAAGTTTAAACTCTCTATTCCATTTCCTCTGACCACCCATGTTGGGTGTTGAAATTTCTCACTACAGTCTGACAAGACTGGAAGTCTAGACACACCATTTGTGTTGGTGGGGACGGAGCCACACTTTTTCTGTGGTATTTGGCTTTGGCACAGTGGTTGTTATCTAAAAATTTTCTGTTTTACTATACTGCCCATTTCCTGGGTCTTTGAATAGAGGTAGCAGGTTTTTGTTGGTTTTTGTTATCTGTGCCCATTGGTATTTCCACATTGTTAACTTTTCCAGCTCCAGGTCTGGAATATATAAAGCAAAAAGCAATCCACCACCATGCTGTTTCATGAGTACCCACATCACCAGCCGGGCTGCTTTTTTCTCTCCACCTTCCAGAGTCTTCTTATGTTTGTTTTATATGTAATATCCAGGGGTATTAGTTGTACTTAATGGGATGAGTAGGGAAAATTACATCTACTCCATCTTCCCAGAAGTTAAAATCCCAACAATTAACTATTTAGGAAATTTATCTGCCATTTATTTTTCTGAAATATTTAAGAACCTTTTAGATTTGCCAATTTCTCTAATTGAAGCAAATGTTTCAGTGAGGCAATCAGTAAAGAAAGTGAAGCATCCATCCAGCATTATCCCATTGGGAGGAAAGAACAAGACCAAAAGAAGGTAAACAATTTTAAAAATCTATGAAGAAACAAATCAAGATGGAGTTGGTATATAAAGGGAAACATATCCACTACTGCTGTCTGAAAACCAATCTAGAAATTTCCAAGGTAGAGGACAAATTTCCAAGGTAGAGGACAGATATAATAAACAAACAACAGGAGCAACATCACGTTAACATGGAATGTTTCAGACACAGAATGCGAATCGTTATTAAAAATTAATACCTGACAATTGTATGTTCAGCAATGGTACAAGGAAGACATTAAACCTTAAATTGTTGGAAGGAAGGAATGGAATGAGGAAGGGAGAAGTAATGTTTTTTGCTTTCTGCCATCTATCATCCTGAACATAATCATAGATAGGGTTGTGCCTCAGTCGGGGTAAAATACCAAAGGTAATGTGCCAACGAGTATGATGATATTTTCACCTTTATTCCACACTTTCCTATTGCTTAGGTCTTTAAATATGGCTGTTTCTGGGATCCTTTTCACTCAGCCTCACTACTCACTGTAGCTAGTACTTGGGTTCATAATGAAGGCCTTCTATTCCACAACTTTTCCACACCAGTGACTTGAAAAGTGGATTATCTTTGAGAGCTAAACCTTAAAATAAACATTTAATGGATCAGAAAAGAGTTATGCCAATTCACCATGAAGAGGCAAAATGGCTCTCAAGTCAGCAATATCTGACTAGAACCAAAAAGATACTAGCCTATCTAAAGAAATATTGTGCCAAGAAGAAGGGAAATGATCAGTAATACAGGCAGAGAAAAAGACAGGTGAGGAAAAATTATGACTCTGTCTACTGCCTTGTGCAAGGAAGAAGCCTTATATACTCCAGGTACCAGAAACCTGTTCATGGGGCAGAATACCCTGTTAATGGGAATGAGTACATGGGACTAATGTATCAAGCACCTCCTCTTGCTAAGGGCCCATGCTTCACAAGATGCCGCTATCATTTCGTTCCCATCTAGGTTTGCCTATAAAGAGAAAATAAGCTGGGCAGAAGATCTAATATCTCCTCTGCTTTGAGTTCTGCCTGTAAAGTAATAAATTGGTACTTTGGTTTTTAATCATCAGTCCCTGGTGAATTTGGTGAAAGTCAGTCCTCCAGTTTAATTACTTCTGAGAACACTAACTGAGAATCACATTATAAGCTCAGAAAGCCAAGGACTAGATGAGGCTAACCTGCCTCCTACACTCCTGGGGAGAACTTCCTGGAAGACAGCCAGCCTTCCTAGGAGATTCCTACTGGTCTCATTCTTTCTTCCTTTTAAACTGAAACACACACCCTCCACCTTCCTTCAGGTCAAATCCCCAGAGGCCTAATCCTTACATTAGGGTAGGCTCCCTGATGCACCATACCTTTAAGATATCACACCCAGATCACCAGACTAGGCATTTGCTCAGAGTCTGAGGCTTAGTTTGAGTTCTAACCTACCTCATCCAAATCAACAACTTCAGTTCCAGGTGCTGGCCCTGCATCTGCCTCAACACATCATGATTACCTGGACCATTACCACAGTTACCTGGACTGTCACCACAGTTACCTGGACCATTTTTGCCATGTCTTAGATACAGCACTGACCAGGAAGCAGCAGACACAGTGATAACAGTTGGAATACTTTTAACTAATTTTACAGTTTCTCCAAACATTACACATGATTATTATTGTAGACTTTGGGCCTGAGGCCCATGAGAAAAACTTGAAAGCATTCAATATTGTCTCAATATTTAAGTGCATAATGAAAACTGCATATGCAAGGAATATTTATTTTATCAATATAATTGTGAACATGACCCATGAATCATTGAAACAAAACATAAATCATAACCTGCCAGTAAGTATTGGCAGGGCATCAAAACATAACTCAAGATAAGAGGGTCTTTCTTCTAAACATAAATCAGCTAATGCTGTTCCACCCATAAATTCAGCCTCCAAACAAGGAACTGTTTGAGCACAGAGAGGCATAGGTGGCCTTATTTAGTGAGTAGATAACTTTTTGTGTTCAGCAATGGAATCCCATCAAATAATGAATGACTATATGACTGAGGGTTGTCCTGGGGTAGGAGCACTACCTCCAGAGTTCATTATCCCCCTTTTTTCTTCCCACTTGTAAGGGAAGGGCCATCCCCTCAGTCCTGTCCAAAATCCATCCATATCTCAAATACTCAACAATAGCAAAGGGTAAAGGAGCCTGCAATACCAAGCTGCAAAAGGGGCTGGATTCATTCACTCATCCACTGAAATCCTTCATCCTGATTGTTTCCAAATAGGTTTGCAGTTACTTGTAGCAATAATATGTACACAGATCATTAGATTAAGTGAAAAAAATGTTCCAGCTCTAAAATGTTACTCTTTTATACTCAGAGTTATAATAACATGCTAAACCCAAAAGACATTTCCACTTTGAAGGAAAAAACGTTTTCCTGGTATTTTACCAGCCATAGCAGACAAAATTGAAGAACTCTCCATACTTTTGCTATTTTTCTTACAATATATCCTTATATAATATATACAAGAATATATTAAAAAATAGAGAGGGTGCCAAAAAATGTATACACATTTTAAGAAAGGAAAAAACTATATTAAAATTGTAATACTCAATATATACTGATAACAAAAAATGAATACAAGTGATGTGTATACATTTTTGGCACCACCAGTATATTAATATGTTACAACAAATATATTTATTATTTTTCAAATATAATTCACTTAAGCCAGCATTTCCAAATCTGTGTTTCAGAAAATATGAAATGCTAGAAAAAGGGTCTTATAGTCTGAAAAGTTTGGATATGTTGCCTACAATGTCTAATGCTTAGAGACTCACAAGAAATTCAGAATCTTAAAGATTCTGGGCAGTCTTACAATAAAAAAACCAACTGAATATTATTTAATCCAGATTGATTGATTGATTGATTGATTGATTGATGTGTGCGTGTGTCCATATGTATATATGCACATATGTATGAAATATTTCTCTCCAAAACTTTCATTGAGGTACAATCTGCATGCGAAAATATGTACTTATTTTTGTGCCAATGTTAACTAGTTTTGACAAATGTAGACAATCACATCACTCCAAAAATGTGGTTACAACAACCACATCACTCCAAAAATTTCCCTGATAATTTTTCTCCTAAATCCATAACCCAAGTCTAATAATGACAAAAATATTACACAAATCCAAATTGAGGAACATGGCACAAGATACCTGATCAGTACTACTCAAAATTGTCAAGACATGAAAAAGGAAAGAATGAAAAACTGTCCCAGATTGCAGGAAAGTAAGGGAACATCATAACTAAATGTAAATTCTTGTATTGGATCCTGGAGCAGTAAGGGGCATTAACAGAAAAACTGGTAAAATCTAAATAAAGACTGGAGTTAGTAATAGTATACTAATGTTGATTTCTTAGTTTTGATGTGGGCCACAATAATACAAAATGATAACATTAGGGGGAAATGAAACTGGGTGAGGAGTGTACAGGAACATTCTGTATCCATTTATTATCTCACAGTTTCGATAGGTCAGGAGTACCAGCATGGCTTAGCTGGATCCCCTGCTCATGGTCTCATTGGCTGCAATCAAGGTGTCACATCTTGCATTTCTTTGTAGCACATGGAATCTTGTCCCAAGGTTATGAAAATGTTGGAAGAATTCAGTTACTTCTGGTTGTAGGATTGAAGTTTTCTGCTGGCTGTCATCTGGAGGCCACTCTCAGCTGTTATCAGCTGCCCACATCTCTTTGCCATGTGGCCCTGTCACAACATAGCTGCTCACTTCTTCAAAACCAAAAGGAGAATGTTCCTCTAGTTCACTAAAATAGTCATATACAGACTAATGTAATCATGGGAGGGACATCCCATCAACTTCCATATAATCTAACCTAATCAAGGGCGTAATATCCCATTAGCACGTTTTATTTCTTAGAAGCAATATTTATTAGAAGTCCTGCTCTTAATGAAAGGGAGAAGATTGCACAGAAGTTACCTGAGGGGTTCTCTGGGTTCTTTTTGTCTGTGATTTATATGGAGTCCATCAACTATTTTAAGATAGAATGTTAGAGACAAAGAGACACAAAAGTGAATCTAGTCCCAAATCTTTGTTTTACAGAGGAGAAAACTGAGATCCAACAAGGTGAAGTGACTAAGTCAGGTACCTAGATGATCAATAACAAAACAAGGGCTAGAAACCCAGGTCTTGTAAAAGGATAATATTTCTGAAACTCTGTAAAGCTTCTTATTTAGCTTTTAAAAGTTGTAGTCCACGTTAAAAAAAATTATTAGCTTCCTTGGTGCATATTTTTTCAGTTGAATGAACATTACCCAGTGTCTAATATTAAGCCTCCCCTTAGGGTGAGCACAAATTAGGAAGTTTGTAAAATGAGCATATTATTTGTGAACAACCACAATAAAACATATTTCAGCAATGAAGCTGTAGCAAGATTTAGAAAGATATAAAAGAGCTTTAGTGGGAATCTATAGTACACCTTGTAACGATCGTGTTCTTATAACTTCTCACACAAATTCTGCATCTAAATCATTTCATCTTCAATTATCTTGCTCAGATTATTTCACAGAAAACAAAACGTTTTTCTATTACAGGACAAATATTTCATCTGGACAATTACAAGTTATACTAGCTCATATATTTGGGTAATTAAGAGGCTTTGGTGCTTGGAGTACATGTGTGACAGGACAAAAATGTAGTTGTTCTCTATGGTGTAGCATGGAGAATGAAAAAAATAGTTGTTTTGTTTTTCTTTCCTTTTTAAAAAATTAATATCATGAACATTTGTCAGAAACCTTTAGGTAGCCATTTCTAAAATAAAAATAAGACTAACTAAATTAATTTTAAAAAACAGTAGTTTTTATGCAATGCAAAACCCATATACTATAGCATACTATAATAGGAAAGCATGTCAAAATGACAGTTTAAAACACCCATTTATATGAAAAATAACATTATATCTCCTCTATGCTGATGGGCCCAAAATAAGGATTACAGGAGAATTCTGAGAATCAGAAAACTAGCAAATTGGGTTTAAAGAGCATTCTCCCATGCTTCCCAGAAAGCACAGAATTGAAAAACAAAACACATCATTTGGAAACATTTTTTCGTGATATCCATAAAGCAATGAATATCAGGAGTTGGGTACACTCTGACAGTTGCTCAGATTAGCCCATTATTCATGTCATGAACACAGCTGAATACAAGAAGCAGATACTCAGGTTCATTCAGTCTCTTCAGTCCCTTCCATCACCATGAAAATCAATCATGACAACCTTGGCATGACTGTGGCTGAACCCAAGCACAGCATTTAGAGAAGCCACAGAGGGGCCACATATACTGTTCTAGGAACACCACTAGGACCACAGACACCAAAGCTGGTTTATCTTCAAAATCAGATGAACCCACACACAGAGAGAAGTGCATAGAGAAGAAACTTAGATCATTCTCTCCAAATTATCTATGAACTATGACTGAAATCAAAGAAGCCTAAGAATTTTTGAGCTATAAGAAATCTTAGCGATTATCAAATAAATACATTTACATTTTGTAGAAAAACATTTAACCGTGTTTGAAAATGGCATATACATTAGGAGGTACAATTTAAGTAGTATTTTTCATGCCTATATGTGTTATTCTAAAATAATTTTTATTAAACTATAATCTAATGTTAATTTCATATTTCTAAGACACAGATTGTGTCAACATTTCTAAGATTGTGCAATATTTCAGTGTTTTCCCAAACGTGCAATAGCCCAAGCCTGTATTTTAAGAGATGATCTAATATTGCTTGTATATCTGAAGTCAAATAGATGACTAGCAAGATAAAGGAATGCTACTTTAAAAGCATAAATCTCTAGCTCAAATTATTTGTGAGTGCTCCTTAGCTCCCTCAGGAAAGGAAAAAACTGCTGACATCCTGGAGAGGAAACAGGCTCCACACACATTACTGAGCACTCAGGCTATCTTGTTCTCCTCTGTGTGTACTCACTTTTAACAAAATATGAGGTGAGCAGAGCACAGTCAAATTCTTTTCATCTCTTTCCAAAACTTACTAAGAGAAATAATAGAATTTCTAGGCAACTACATGCACACATAAGCACATGCATAAACCCATGCCTCATAAAAGCTATCCAAATCCAAAGGAATTTTTAAAATAAGGCTCCTTTTAAGGAGTTGCCATTCTAGACATAACATTATTCAACATAATTCATTCTCCTTTCAAATACATCTCAAAGAAAGCAAATTTTCAGTGCCCGTTCAAAAATATTCAGGATAAAATATCCATGTAAAGTTCAAGATAGACCAATAGATTTTACTTTCTGATTATACATTGCAACTGGCCTTTAAGAAATTAGCACTTGTTGAGTTTGGGTGTAGTATCAAACAAGAATATCCACACCTACCTGTAAAAGCTACTAACATACTCCTCCTTTTTCCGATTATGTATCTGCTCGGCCAGATTTTTCTCATATACTTCAATTAAAAGAACATAGCATGATATTGAATGCAGAAGCAGATTTGAATTTGGCTGTCTTCTGTTATTAAAGAAACATTAAAGACAGTAAAGAGATTTGAAAAATGTAAAACAATGTCATTGTTTTCACTAAATATTTTCTCTTGGTTTGGAAAATAGTTATTTTCATTAAAAAGTATGTTATTTATGTGAGTTAAATGAATTTATATAAAGATATTTTAATTTCTCATTTTTAATTTTGATTATGGACTTTTTGAGACCCTCAATAATTTTTATGAGTGTAAACAGGTCCTGAGACAGAAATATTGAAAATTGCTACCTTAGAGACAAGTAGTACATGAAATCCCTCCTGTCTCTTAAAATTCAGGCTGGTAGATGACATATTACAGAAATGCACACTTGAAACCTACTAATCTTACTAACCATTGGCACCCCAATAAATTGAATTAAAAACAAGATTCAGGCTGGTAGTAGAACTGCAGCATAAAAAAGTTAAGGAACCATAAAAACATGATATATTCATACTTTAACATTTTACTTTAAAGTAAAAGATGTAAATATATATTTCTAAAAGTCTTTTGATCTAAGACATTTTCTTTGTGTATGAGTCTATATTTTAGAATTTGCAATATTTTCTTGCATAGACCACCTATAATAATTCTGCCAAAGAATGTATGCTTACCAATATCACTGCATCATCTAAGACTTTTTTTTTTAAGTGGAGAAAGATAATAAAAACATTCAGGAAATCAGTCCAAGTGAAGACTCTTCCTAGTTTTTAAAATTATTTTACACTATTTGTTCTAACTTTTTAACTGTACTCTAACTTAGTTAATTCAACATAAAAATTTTAGCCCATCACTTTTATACAGTCTTTGCAAAATGTCCAACTTAATTCTTATAAAAGTAGCAACTCCCTGCCACAGAAATTTCATTTGATTTTTGTCGTGCGGGGCGGCCTGCGGGGGTCTCTGCTCCCGCTCCCCACAAGAGAACACAGGATATGGTGAGGCCAACAAGGAACACCCACGGAGCCATAAGTAGGGGAGTCACATCACTATATTCTCGCTAGCGGCATCCGCCTCTCTGCAATCCGCTCTTGTTAGCTCAGCCACCATCTTCTTGCTAGCTCCCATCTTTCTGCTAGCATAGCCGTGGCAGTTACATTAGTGCCCAATGGCTCACTGGTTACAGCTGACGGCCAACTAGCCACAGCTGATGGCCATCCAATCACAGTTGATAGCCATTTACTACCTAAGCCAGCAGCTTTCTATGTGAGGCCGAGAGCCTGGAAACTGCTTTTTGGGATTCTGTCCCCACAATTATATAATATGTAAACATTTTATTTACAATAATAATTTCAATGACCATAAACAGATTTTGGAACAAATGCAGTGATATTGATAAGCATACATTCTTTGGGAGAATTACCATGGTTGACTTAAAATGCACATTGGAGGTATAAATGGATTCCTAATTCATTCCTTGGTTGTATGTCTCTGAAAGCATTTTGTAATGCATTTGTCTTGGTATAGTTTATATCCAATAATGAGCCACCAGGGAAAAAATGCATATTAGTAAAGCATAGATTTTTAAGAATTTTAAAGAAATTGACCATTTCTTATGGAAAACTTGACCATACTTACAGGTTGCACAACCCATACATGTATATATTCTAAAATTTTATATGATCTCTTTCATACACGCATTTTACTTTTTCACTTTAGTTTTGACTGCCTGAGGATCATTATATATCACTTAGGATCTTAGTTTCTTGAGAGGCAACCAGTCTTCTAAATGTACAGACTGAATAGCTAAATAAGTCTAGTTTCTTGGGAAATAAAAAATGTCTGTGTTACTCCACTCTTCCAAAATAGGAAGCAAACAGCGTTTGCAGTTTAATATAAATACCTATTATCTGCCTTCCTTGTTTTCAACCAAATACCTAAAAGATTTATATAGATTTTTGGTTCAGGGATGGGAAAAGATAATGTGCTTCAAGTACATTTTCTGATAGTTTGTGTGTGTGTGTGTGTGTGTGTGTGTGTGTGTGTGTTTAATTTTTAGTTGGGTGACTCAAATGGGTTAACATTTAATTCTACTCACATGACAGAATGGAATTACTTCAAGGCCCACAATCATATAGCATCCTTACTTCCTGAAATGATAACCTGTACTAGGAAAAGTAGAGGGGGAAGGTCCAGGCTCTTCAGGAAAACAAGGCTGCTTTCTGGTTAGCCATGTCCTCTGGAAGATTCTCATCTTCTAAGAAAAAGCAGCTGAACTAACTGGAGGATTTCCTGTTGTCCACATCACTTTCAACACTAATATAGAAAAACATACACTGCTGTTAGACAATTTATTTTTCTAAAATAGACCTTATGAGTAAACAGTAATATGAGGACTTCAGAGAAGAAGTTCAGAAGTTAATCAAAATAAAAGACAAACTTATAGTTTTACTTGCTTTCTTTCCTGTTATTTAATTTGAGAATTGCCTTAGACTTCTAGAAGTCTTCCATGAATGCAATGCATTATCTCTTCATTTGCTACTCTTTCGAAGATTAAAATTTGTGACATATGTAAGTCAGGAGTTAGGCAATTTGAAGGTGTGATAAAAGCCAATAACCAAACAAATTCATTTTAAAATTAAAAGGGGATATTTAGTTTCAATCTCATTTCTCTGTTTATATGTTTTTATTGAAGTTGAATATCTTTGAGATGTCTGAGAAATTAGAGCATTGGCATTTTATAACTTCATAAACACTAAAGATAGCACCTCAAATTTCTCTGATGTATTTTTGAAATACATTTTTGGGAGTATTTCTTTTTTTTAATTCAGAATCTTTGTTGCTAAACTAATTCTGGTGACATTGCTTAAAGGTAACCAGGAAGAACAATTCTATGTGCACATTCTATAAATTGACCAATTGGATATCATCTGCTCTTTGAGCTTTACCACAGATCTATATAATACTTATGATTAAAACTCATACTAACATGTTCAAGAGAAGAATGAAGTCTCTATACGTGCATGCGATTCTCTCACCAGTCATAAACTATCACCCAAATCATACAATCACAGGACTTTTACTCACTAAGAAATGCTAAATTTATCCAGCTGAGGCCCAAAAGAATTCAAGACCCAATTTTCTTCAGATAAAAAGAAAATTGACCAGCATTGTGAACATATTCTAAAAAGACCATAATAACTTTTCTTCCAAAAACACGTAGAATATTATTTCTAAATTAATGGATAGAGTGTTTCACACTTAGGTTTGTAAAGTATAATTGCTTAAATTGGATTTTTCAATACGCCGCACCTAGAAAACCAACATGAGGCCAATAATAAGCTCCAGCAGTCCAACCTTCGTTTTTAGTGCAGCACTTAAGAAGTAGCCTTTCCAAAGCCAGCAACAGGAACTATCAGAATGATTTTCAGGAACCCTCAGATGCTTGGAAAGGCAGGTTTGAGGCCAGAGTAGGGAGAGATGGGGAGGAAACAGTCAAGAGAACTAAAGAGGCAATTTTGTCAGATTTGCTGCTCAGCAAGTTCACAGAAAGAAGCATTTGCTGGTTCCTCTCTTTTCCTGTCCAACATATCCACTTTTCTAGTGCTACATCAGCAACTGAACACGTAACGTTTTAGTGTCCTGTCTGTAATCCATTATTTAAGGACCCTATGCATAATCCATCAATGCAGGTACCTTCTTGCTCACATTACTACCACACATGCAAGCAATACTAAACAAGGAATTATATTAAGGAACAAGGAGAAGAAAAAGTTATTCATCTTAAACAATGAGAAAGGACTTTGTGTATCTATTGGTTGATTGTCTGAGGGTGACTCTGGGCTGCAAAAAAAATAGCATTGTTTGAAAGGCAACATTGCGTAGTCTAAGTGTGCATAGGCAAACAGACTTGGGTTCATTTAGATTTGGGTTCAATTATTTAAGCTCCATGGACCTCAGCTTTCTCAATGGTAAAATAGATATCTCATACTCTCCTGGTTGGGATATTGTAAGGATTCAAGAGAATATACATAAAGATCTGACCCAGTACCAGATCCACGGTTGGGACTCGATAAATGAACAGCAGCAGCACCAATGGCCATACTTTCTTAGGAGGTCTTCTACCCAGAGGAACAGAGGTCCTAGGGTACTACTGACTTCTTTAGGACAGAGTTTTCCTAAAAGTGTTCTGAGTCTATTATTTCTCCCAGATATTAACAGTTTCTTGGGAAAGAAAAATGTGGTTGGGCACCTCATCTGGTCATATAAGTTTTAAATATTGTAAGTTAACAAAGAATATTTTCTTACTAAAAATTTCTTTGCAATTTAACGCACATTGAAACTCTCCAAAAGGGTAATATGGTAAGAAGCGCACCCAAAACTTATGCAATGGCAAAATTATTTTTTTAATTAAACTTTATTGGGGTGACAATTGTTAGTAAAGTAACATACACTTCAGGTGTACAATTCTGTAACACATCCTTTATATATCACATTGTGTGTTCACCACCCAGAGTCAGTTCTCTTTCCATCACCATATATTACACCCTGTTTACCCTCTTCTAGAGCCTCCCCTCCTCCTTTACTCTCTGGTATCCCTAAACTATTGCCTATGTCTAGGAGTTTTTGTTTCTTCATTTATTTGTCTTGTTCTTTTGTTGTTTTTAGTTTTATATACCACATATTAGTGAAATCATATGGTTCTCTAGTTTTTCTGTCTGACTTATTTCGCTTAGTATTAATCTCAAGATCCATTAATGTTGTCACAAATGGTAATATTTCATCTTTTCTTACTGCCAAATAGTATTCCATCATATATATACGCCACAACTTCTTTATCCATTCATCTATTGAAGGGCATTTTGGTTGTTTCCATGTCTTGGCCACTGTAAATAAAGCAGCAATGAACATTGGAGTACATGTCTTTATAGATACATGTTTTCAGATATTTTGGGGTTGATACCAGGAGAGGGATGCTGGGTCACATGGTAATTCTATTCGTAATTTTTTGAGAAACCTAAACACTGATTTCCACAGCGGCTGCGCCAATCTGCATTCCCACCAATAGTGTATGAGGGTTCCTTTTTCTCCACAGCCTCTCCAACACTTGTTACTATTTGTCTTGTTGATGATAGCCATTCTAACTGGGGTGAGGTGCTATCTCATTGTGGTTTTTACTTGCATTTCTCTGATGATTAGTGATGTTGACCATTTTTTCATAGGTCTATTTGCCATTTGTATTTCCTCTTTGGAGAAATGTCTCCTCAGATCCTCTGCCCATTTTTCACTTGGGTTATTTTTTTGTTGTTGTTGAGTTGTATGAGTTCCTTGTATATTTTGGATATTAGCCCCTTATCAAAGATGTTGTTTGCAAAAATCTTCTCCCATTCAGTTGGTGGCCTCTTTATTTTGTTGATGGTTTCTTTTGCTGTGCAGAAACTTTTAAGTTTGATATAGTCCCATTCATTTATTTTAGCTTTTACTTCCCTTGCCTTTGGAGTCAAATTCATAAAATGCTCTTTGAACCCAAGGTCCAAAAGTTTAGTACCTATGTTTTCCTCTACGCAGTTTGTCATTTCAGGTCTTATGCTTAAGTCTTTGATCCATTTTGAATTAATTTTGGTACATGGTGACAGATACCAGTCCAGTTTCATTCTTTCGCACGTGGCTTTCCAATTCTGCCAGCACCATTTATTGAAGAGGCTGTCTTTTCTCCATTGTATGTTCTTTGCTTCTTTGTCAAAAATTATCTGTCCATATTTATGTGGCTTTATTTCTGGGTTCTCAGTTCTGTTCCATTGGTCTGTGTGTCTTTTTTTCTGCCAATACCATGCTGTTTTGATTATTGATGCCCTGTAGTACAATCTAAAGCCAGGGAGTGTGATACCTCCAGCATTGATCTTTTTTCTTAAGATTGCTTTAGCTATTCGGGGTCTTTTATGGTTCCACACAAATCTGATGATATTTTGTTCTATTTCTTTAAAAAATGCCATTGGGATTTTGATGGGGATTGCATTAAATCTGTATATTGCTTTGTATAATACGGCCATTTTAACTATACTGATTCTTCTAATCCATGAGCACGGAATGCCCCTCCATTTCTTTGTGTCTTCTTCAATTTCTTTTAAAAATGTCTCATAGTTTTTAGCATACAAGTCTTTCACATCCTTGGTTAAGTTTATTCCTAGGTATTTTATTCTTTTTGCTGCAATTTCAAAAGGAATTTTGTTTGTTTGTTTTTGTTTTCTTTTTCTGAGATTTCATTGTTAGTACATAGGAATGCAATGGACTTTTGTACGTTGATTTTGTAGCCAGCAACTTTATTGGATTCATTTACTGTTTCTAATAGCTTTTTGGTGGGGTCTTCAGGGTTTTCTATATATAGCATCATGTCATCTGCAAAAAGTGACAACTTAACTCCCTCATTCCCAGTTTGGATGCCTTTTATTTCTTTCTCTTGCCTGATTGCTCTGGAGAGAACTTCCAACACTATGTTGAAAAGCAGAGGTGATAGGGGACAGCCCTGTTGTGTTCCTGAATGTAGAGCAAAGGGCTTTAGTTTTTCATCGTTCATTATGATATTAGCTGAGAGTTTGTCACATATGGCCTTTATTATGTTAAGGTATTTTCCTTTTATACCTATTTTATTAAGTGTTTTAATCATAAATGGATGTTGTATCTTGTCAAATGCTTTTTCTGCATCAATTGATATAATCATATGATTTTTGTCCTTTATTTTGTTTATGTGGTGTGTCACATTCATGGATTTGCATATGTTGAACCATCCTTGTGCCCCTGGGATGAACCCCACTTGGTCATGATAAATAATATTTTTAATGCATTGTTGCATTCGATTTGCTAGTATTTTGTTTAGGATTGTTGCATCTATATTCATCAGAGATATTGGCCTGTAATTTTCTTTTTTGTGATATCCTTACCAGGTTTTGGTATCAGGGTAATATTGGCCTCATAAAATGAATTAGGGAGTCTTGTCTCTTCTTCAGTTTTTTGGAAATGTTTGAATAGGACAGGTATTAGATCCTCTTTGAATGTTTGGTAGAAGTCACTAGTGAAGCCAGCTGGTCCTGGACTTTTACTTTTGGGAAAGTTTCCGGTGACTGATTCCATTTCCTTACTGGTGCTCTGTCTATTTAGATTTTCCAATTCTTCATGATTCAGCCTAGGAAGGCTATATGTTTCTAAGAACTTGCCCATTTCTTCTAGGTTATTGAATTCAGTGGCATTCTTCATAATATTCTTGGATGATCCTTTGTATGTCTGTGGCATCCGTGATAACTTCCCCTCTTTCATTTCTGATTTTGTTTATTAGTCTTTTCTCTTTTTATTTTAATGAGTCTAGCCAAGGGTTTGTCAATTTTATTAATCTTTTCAAAGGAGCAGCTCTTTGTCATATTAATTTTTTCTATTGTCTTTTTGTTGTCTACTTCATTTATAGTTCTGCTCTGATTTTTATTTCTTTTCTTCTGCTGATCTTGGGTTTCATTTGTTCTTCTTTTTCTAGTTCTTTGAGGTGTAACATGAGGTTATTTATCTGGAATTTTTCTTGTTTCTTGAGAAAGACCTGTAATGATATAAATTTCCCTCTTAAAACTGCTTTCACTGCCTCTCAAAAATTTTGGTAGGATGTATTTTCATTCTTATTTGTTTCTATGTATCTTTTGATCTCTCCTTTATATCTTATCTGACCTGGTCATTCTTTAAAAGTATGTTGTTTAATCTCCACATATTTGTGGGTTTTCCAGGTTTCTTTTGCAGTTGATATCTAATTTCATACCCTTGTGATCAGAGAATATGCTTGGTATGATTTCAATCTTCTTAAATTTGCTGAGTCTAGTTTTATGTCCCAATATATGGTCTATCCTTGAGAATGTTCCATGTACACTAGAAAAGAAATGTATAGTCTGGCATTCTAGAATGAAGTGTTCTATAAATGTCAATTATGTCCATTTCATCTAATGTGTCATTTAGGGCTGCGATTTCTTTATTTTCTGGTCGGATGATATATCCATATCTGTCAATGATGTATTTAAGTCTCCTACTATAATTGTGTTTTGTTCAATTTCTCCCTTTAGTTCTGTTAGTAGTTGCTTGGTACATTTTGGTGCTCCCTGATTGAGGGCATAAATATTGTTGTATCATACTCTTTTCCATTATGAAATTTCCATTTTTGTCTCTTGTTACTTTTTTTATCCTGAAGTCTGTTTCATCTGATATCAGTATGGCTACACCTGATTTTCTCTGGATACCATTTGCTTGGAGTGTCAATTTCCACCCTTTCACTTTGAGTCTATGCTTGTCCTTGTACCTGAGATGTGTCTCTTGGAGAGAGCATATGGTTGGGTTTAGTTTTTTGATCCAATCTGCTACTTGTGCCTTTTTATTGGTGAGTTCAGTCCATTTACATTTAGGTGATTATTGATATGTGAGGATTTCCTATCATTCTATCTTTGGTTTTCTGGTAAGAAACCATTGTGTCTCCATTGTTTCCTTGCCTTTTTGTTGTTGTCTATTATTTCTGTGTGGTGGTATTCTACGATTTTTCCCCCTTTTATTTTTCTTCTTCTTTTATTACATTATATATTTCAGTTCTGGATTTTTTTTTTTTTTTTAGTGGTTACCATTAAGTTTATGTAAAAGAAAGTTTCACATGTAGAGTATTCCATTTTCTTCAGCATGCTTACTTTCTCCATTCCCATATTCTGGTTCAGGCCATTACTCTCCCCCCTTTTATGCTTTGGTTGTCACAAATTATCCCTATTTATGCTGGTCGAATAGCTGCCTTCAGTATTTCTTGTAGTGCAGGTCATGTGTTAGAAAATTCCCTCAGCTTCTGAATGGCTTGAAAGGTCTTTATTCCTCCTTCATATCTAAAGGATATCTTTGCTGGGTATATAATTCTTGGCTCATAATTTCTCTGTTTCAATAGTTTGAATATTTGATTCCAACCCCTCCTGGCTTTTAGAGTTTCTGCTGAAGAATCTGATGATAATCTAATGGGCTTTCCTTTGTAGGTTACCATCTTTTTTCCCTGGCTGCCTTGAGGATTCTTTCTTTGTCATTAATTTTTGACAGCTTCAATACAATGTGCCTTGGAGAAGGCCTGTTGGGGTTGAGGTAATTAGGTGTTCTATTTGCATCTTAGATTCGAGGATCCAGTTCTTTCCACAAGTTTGGGAAGTTCTCATCGACTATTAGTTTGAATATACCCTCTGTTACCTTCTCTCTTTCTTCTCTTGTTGGTATGACCATTATACTTTCTGATGGAGTCAGAAAGTTCTTGTAGAGTTCTTTCATTTCTTTTATCTCTGAAGTCTCTCTCTGCTTCCATCTGTATCATTTCCAGATATCTATCTTCGATATCACTGATTCTTTCCTCCATCTGGTCAACTCTACTACCTAAGCTGCCTGTTTCATTCTTAATTTCTTTTATTCAGTTTTTAATCTCCAGAAATTCTATTTGGTTCTCTTTTAAAATTTCAATCTCTTTGGTAAAATGTTCATGTTGTTCTTTGATTGTGTTTCTGAGGTTCATTAAACTGCATCTCATTGAGCTTTTTCAGAACTGCAATCTTGAATTCTCTGTCATTTAAGTCACATATTTCCTGGTCTTTAAGTTCATTTTCTGGAGACATTCCATTTTCTTTCTGAGCTGTCTTGCTACCTTGGTTATTCATGGCAATAAATGATTCTTTATTCCTCTTCCTGGACATCTACAGGTGTGGGTTCTGCAACAGGTTGTTAGAAAGAGGTCTTTCTTTTATTTTCCAGTAGGTGTTGGGAGAATGTTTTATTTTCTCTCTGACTGCAGTCTTTTATTCTCTCTCACACTGTAGTGTTATATTTTCTCTGCACTATTGCAGCTTTTCACACAATGGGGGGATCCCCTGGAAGGTGGGCTTCTCCTCTGTGAACAGTTCACCTGGGTAATAGGGTGACACCTCCATGGGGGGATGTGGAGAGATTCTGAGGTTCCAAAGCTCTTCCTGCACTAGATTCAGAGCCCATATGTTTCATCAGCTCTGTTTACTCCTGCAGGGATCTGCCCAGATAGATGGCGATAGGGGTGGGGTGTGTTGTGAGAGGTAACTCAGAGCAATGGCCGCGCCCACCACCACAGCCAGTCCTGCTTCCACGGCTCCCTTCCCTTTGCTGGAACTAGTTGGGCTGTGAGTCTATGTCTGCGGAAACAGTTCTCAGAACTGTAGATGTTCTGTTCTTCTGATCTCATCTTCTACTGTTCCACTTCTAGCATTGGGCAGGTGAGGGCAGGGCAAGCTATGGGAGAGTAGGGAAGGAGGGGGCTAGGCTCAGCACCTAAGACTTCCATTCTCTGCTTGGCAGTGAGGGCTTAAACCACCATTTTCAGCCTTCTTCCCTCAGTCTTTGCTCCGAGGTCTCAGCCATGAGTGTTGGGTTCAGCTGGGTTATATGCTGTCCCCTCAGCCCTGTGAGCTATAAGCAGAGCCCTAGCAGACCATGTTCTTCCCTCTCCCATGGCTGTGGTAGCTCTGGAATGTAGGGAGCTCATAGCTATGAAATAGGTCTATGTCCTGCAAATGCGTGGCCTGCATCTCTGCACTTCCACTTCCCTCCTCCCCCCGCTAGCCCAGTTTGCCCACCTTTAGATGATTTCAGTTACACGCTTCTTAGTCTTGCCTGTCTGCTGTGCAGGGAGTCCTTTTGGCGTTACAGTTGTTCAATTTGTTGTAAATTCCAGCGGAGATTTCAAGAGGCTCACTTAACGTTGCCATTTTTATGACATCATCTGAAAAGCTGGCAAAATTATTTTTGAAGAAGCATCATATAGGACTATTGATTTATGGAAAAAAATTGGAAATTGCTACTCTAAAGATACAAATGATCACAAAAAATCACTCTGAAGATGTCAGTGGAAAATAAGACAATAAATGTTAACATGAAACACAATAGAATTTTTCTTTAATGATTCTGTTAATAACATCAGCAATCCTAAAAGTCTCTTTCTCACTTTTTATTTTTATAATCTAAGTATGTTCTGCAAAATTCAAACATCCATGATCCTGAGGGAGTCAGGGGTAGGGCAGTCCTTGTCTCAGAAATTGTGGCTAGAGCAGCTCTGGGTTTTGGTGATGTCATCAGTTCAGCACTTCATCAATGCAGACACAAATGCAGAGATCCAACTTCCAGAAGAGGCCATTGGGGTGGACCAGAGGAGTACTGGGTCTGGGAAGAAATAAACAAATTCTTCCCAGTTCTGTACAGAATTTTGTCACCTAAACCCCAAACCAACATTTTGTGTAGCCAAAGCTTTATAAAATCCTCTGAAAGCACATCCTTCACTTTCTGCTTCTGTCTCCACTGGGTGGGGGCAGGGACAAATCAAAGGGACCAAATGGGAATGAAATTATTCCATCTTGTAATTTATGCAAAGCCCAAGATGACTGAATCATGCAGGTAAGTACCCAGGTGAGTCACCCAGGGCCACACATTGCACAAACTGCCAAACTCTGAATCCCCCTTCCTCTTACTGAATTTGAATAGATAGTATCCTGGAATATAAATGGGATAAAGTGGGCTTGGTATGTGCAAAGGCAGGAATTAAGGGGTGAAAGTTGCTCCCTATCTGTTATTTAACGGATAATTTGACATTGACCCACAATATCTTAAAGTTTTTAAGCACTGAACACAAAAATGTCAATAGTCTTTGAAGGGCTAATACATTAAACTGCCTATGCACCCCACATTGGGCAAATACTCATCAAGCGTCCACTATATGCTAGGTGCTGTTCTAGATGCTGGTGATACAGCAGTAAATAAATGAGACAGAAATCCCTGCCTCCATAGAGTTTGAATTCTATCATGATTATTAACAACTAAAAAGTCTCTGATATTAGATTGATGTAACAGCCTACTTAGAACTGGTTGGGTTGGAATAGATTTTGTTTAAGTGAATCCAGAAGATGATAAATATTGTTCAGGTAGAGGAGGCCAAGACAGAGTCTTTTGACTGTCAGGAAAGCCTGAAGTCTAAAGATCCTGGGCACTTAAGCCATGGTGTGTGTGTGTGTGTGTGTGTGTGTGTGTGTGTGTGTGTGTATATCATGTTTGGAATGGATATTAAGAACATTCATGTAAAGATAACTGAGGCAAGTTTGCAATCCTCAAGACTTGTCCTAGGACTGGCTGAAATAAAAATGCTATGAGAAACGAAAATAAATTGATGCCCACAAAGTACTTTGCTAAGGCAGCATTGCCATCTCTATAGTTAAGTCTGATGAGTTTCATTAACTATTTACGTGGGCTTTGCTAATTGCAAAGGGCACTTGGGGAATTCTAAGAGGGTGCATATTTTTAATGGATGAATAGAAATTCTGAGTCTGACAATACAGTTCGAAAATAAATTGGGGGAGGTAAAGTAATGTAAGAAAAGTAGAAGGCCCTTCCAGAGTGTCTGCCTGGTTTACAAAACAGCCCCTGAGCTCATGGTCTGGCCTGTGATCCTGGTTCCAGCCACAGCCAACTGAAACAGGAAGCACATCACATCCAAATTTGGAAAATCAGAATATATTTCTTGGAATTTATAATTGGAGCTATACAACTCTAATTTAGATTGTGCTTGTGCCTTTTATCTAGAGTACCTCATTAATTCTCAAAAAAATTATGAGGGATTGTTGTCCTCATCTTAGTGACATTATATTGAGGCCCATGCAATAACATATTCTTCCTCTCCCCGTCCCACATGCAGACTGAAAAGCAGAGTCAAAAGGCAAAAAGAGACAATGAAATAGATGTAAAGAAAGAAGTTGCTCAGGCACCTGATGGTTTCACAGATACTGATTTTATACCATTGAGAGGCTGTAGATTGTGTTTCCAAAGATGACAAATACAGAGCCTGCCATTCCACGTGCTCTTCTGAAACTTTGCCATTTTATTTCCCCATCAAGACGTGGAGTCCAATTCCTCCTTTCCTCTTGAATCTGATGGGGCTGGTGACTCACTTGTAACCAATAGAATGAAGCAGGATTAGTGCCATGTGACTTCTAAAGGTAGGTCACAAAATGCAGTACAGCTTCTGTCTTCCAAGCTGGGACATTCTTCTATGGAGTCTTGAGCCACTACCTAAGAGGTCTGACTACCCTGAAGCCACCAAATTGTGAGAAAGTCTAAGCCACATGGAGAGGTTACCTACATGTTTCTGCAACTGTCTTGAATGAGGCTCTGCTGACAACCAGCCTCAAATATGTGACACACAAGTGACAACACTGCCAGGAATACAGGCCCCAGATGCCAATACATCCCCCCAGCTGAAGCTGAATCTTCCAACTGAGGCCTCAGACATCATGGAGCAGAGACAAGCCGTCCCTGCTCTGTCCTGTCTGGATTCCTCACACACAGAATCCATAAGCATATAAAATGGTTGTTTTATGCCACAGGTTTGGGGTTATTGGTTTCCCAGTGATAGTAAATGGAACAGAAATGTGGTTTTATTCCTACCCTAGATTTCCAGGAGATTCTTAGTAGGTATCCTGTTTTAGCCTTCCCAAAGTTTCCAGGATTTCTATCGCTTGTTAACAAACCACTGAAATTAATAGGAAAACTTGTATTGGGAATGGGGATGCAGAGAAAATGTGGGACTGGCTAAGTCAAGGTAGATTGGTTGTAGGAAGAAGTCTATTGATGGTTTCCGGAAAAATGGCGGCGTGAGGTGAGCCTCTGTAAAGCTCCCCTGGAATTTACAAAGAATTGAACAACAAAAACTCCACAAAGGACTCCCTTGCACAGCTGACAGGCAAGACGAAGAGGCCCACTACCGACTGAAATCACTTACAGGTGGGAGATTCTCGCGAGTGGGGAAGGAGGAAAGGGAGAGGTGCGCGGAGACGGAGCCGCACGGGCACAGGACGCAGACCTCGCTCAGTGCACCAAGCTCGCTGCTTCCCGAAACTACCACAGCTGTGGGAGAGGGAAGAGCTCGGACTGCTAGGGCTCCGCCAGGTCTCCACAGGGCTGAGGGGACAGCATATAACATGGCTGAACCCAACGCTCACGGCAGAGACCTCGGAGAAAAGACTGAGGGAAAAAGGCTGAAAACGGTGGTTTAAGCCCGCACTGCCTAGCAGAGAACGGAGCCTTAGGCACTGAGACTAGCCGCCCCCTCCCTCCCCTCCCAGAGCTCGCCCCGCCCCCACCTGCCTGGTGCTAAAAGTGAAACAGTAGCAGTGTCAGATAAAAACAACAGGAAATTTGCTGTTTTGAGAACTGTGGACCGCAAACACAAATTCACAGCCCAACTAGTTCCAGCAAAGGGGAGAGAGCTGTGGAAGCAGGACCGGCTGTGGTGGCAGTCGCCGCCATTGCTCTGGGCCACCTCTCACAACTCACCCCGCCCCTGACCCCACCTATCTGGGCAGATCCCTGCAGGAGTAAACAGAACTGCTGAAATATACGGGCTCTGAATAAGGAGCTGGAAGAGCTTTGGAACATCAAAAGCTCTCCGCATACCCACCAGGACACTGCGCCCTGTGACCTAGACGAACTATTAACAGAGGAGAAGCCCGTCTCCCAGGGAATCCCCCCATTGTGTGAGAAGCAGGAATAGTGCAGAGAACACATAGCACTACCGTGTGGGAGAAGAAAAATAAGTTGCAGTTGGAGAAATAATAAAACATTCTACCAACAAGTACTGGCAAACAAAAGAAAGACCGCTTTCTATCAACCTGTTGCAGAAGTCACTCCTGTAGATGTCTAGGAAGAGAAATAGTAAACCAGTAATCGCCAT
Source organism: Rhinolophus sinicus (assembly GCF_036562045.2). Lineage (NCBI taxonomy): Eukaryota > Metazoa > Chordata > Mammalia > Chiroptera > Rhinolophidae > Rhinolophus > Rhinolophus sinicus. The sequence continues at coordinate 53,092,478 of NC_133758.1, forward strand.
GAATAACCAAGGCAACAAGATAGCTCAGAAAGAAAGTAAAAAATCTCCAGAGAAGGCACTTAAAGATACAGAAACATGTGACTTAAATGACAGAGAATTCAAGATTGCAGTTCTGAAAAAACTCAACGAGATACAAGAAAACACAGATAGGCAGTTAAATGAACTCAGAAACTCAATCAAAAAATAGCATGAGCATTTTACGAAAGAGATTGAAATTTTAAAAAAGAACCAAATAGAATTTCTGGAGATTAAGAACTCAATAGAAGAAATTAAGAATGAAATAACCAGCTTAGGTAGTAGAGTTGACCAGATGGAGCAAAGAATCAGTGACATCGAAGATAGAAACCTGGAAATGACACAGATAGAAGAAGAAAGAGACTTGAGACTTAAAAGAAATGAAAGAACTCTACAAGAACTTTCTGACTCCATCAGAAAGAGCAATATAAGAATAATGGGCATACCAGAAGGAGAAGAAAGAGAAGGGAACAGAGAATAAATTCAAACAAATTGTCGATGAGAACTTCCCAAATTTGTGGACAGAACTGGACCCTCGAATCCAAGAAGCAAATAGAACACCTAGTTACCTCAATCCCAACAGACCTTCTCCAAGGCACATTGTATTGAAGCTGTCTAAAATCAACGACAAAGAAAGAATCCTCAAGGCAGCCAGGGAAAAGAAGACGGTAACTTACAAAGGAAAGCCCATTAGATTATCATCAGATTTTTCAGCAGAAACTCTACAAGCCAGGAGGGAGTGGAACCAAATATTCAAACTATTGAAAGAGAGAAACCATGAGCCAAGAATAATATATCCAGCAAAGATATCCTTTAGATATGAAGGAGGAATAAAGACCTTTCCAGACATACAGAAGCTGAGGGAATTTTCTAATACACGACCTGCACTACAAGAAATACTAAAGGAGACTATTCGACCACAATCAACAGGGACAATTTGTGGCAACCACAACTCAAAAAGGGGGAGAGTAAAGGCCTGAACCGGAATATGGGAATGGAGAAAGTAAGCGTGCTGAAGAAAATGGAATACTCTAATTATCAAACTTTCTTTTACATAAACTTAAGGGTAACCACTCAAAAAAAATCCAGAACTGAAATATATACTGAAATAAAAGAAGAAACAGAGGTAAACATCATAGACTACCACCACACAGAAATAATAGACAACAACAAAAAGGCAAAGAAACAATGGAGACACAGCCTTACCAGAAAACTAAAGATAGAATGACAGGAAATCCTCACATATCAATAATCACCCTAAATGTAAATGGACTGAACTCACCAATAAAAAGGCACAGAGTAGCAGATTGGATAAAAAAAACTAAACCCAACCATATGCTGTCTCCAAGAGACACATCTCAGCTACAAGGACAAGCATAGACTCAAAGTGAAAGGGTGGAAATTGACACTCCAAGCAAATGGTACCCAGAGAAAATCAGGTGTAGCCATAATGATATCAGATGAAACAGACTTCAAGGTGAAAAAGATAACAAGAGACAAAGATGGACATTTCATAATGGTGAAGGGGACTGTACAACAAGAAGACATAACAGTCATCAATATTTATGCCCCCAATCAGGGAGCACCGAAATACACCAAGCGACTACTAACAGAACTAAAGGGAGAAATTGACCAAAACACAATTATACTAGGGGACTTAAATACATCATTGACAGCTATGGATAGATCATCCAAACAGAAAATAAATAACGAAATAGTAGCCCTAAATGACACATTAGATGAAATGGACATAATTGACATTTATAGAGCACTTCATCCTAAAACATCAGACTATACATTCTTTTCTAGTGTACATGGAACATTCTCAAGGATAGACCATATATTGGGACATAAAATCAGTCTCAACAAATTTAAGAAGATTGAAATCATACCATGCATATTCTCTGATCACAAGGCTTTGAAATTGGATATCAACTGTAAAAAGAAAGCGGGGAAAAAACACAAATACATGGAGATTAAACAACATACTTTTAAAGAAGGACTGGGTCAAAGAAGAAGTTAGAGGAGAGATCAAAAGATACATAGAAACAAATGACAATGAAAATACATCCTACCAAAATTTTTGGGATGCAGCAAAAGCAGTTTTAAGAGGGAAATTTATCTCATTACAGGCCTATCTCAAGAAACAAGAAAACTCCCAAATAAATAACCTCATGTTACACCTTAAAGAACTAGAAAAAGAAGAACAAGTAAAACCCAAGGTCAGCAGAAGAAAGGAAATAACAAAAATTAGAGCAGAACTAAATGAAATAGAGAACAAAAAGACAATAGAAAAATTAATGTGACAAAGAGCTGGTTCTTTGAAAAGATTAACAAAATTGACAAACCCTTGGCTAGACTTACTAAGATAAAAGAGAGAAGACACTGATTAACAAAATCAGAAACGTAAAAGGGAAGTTATCACGACACCACAGAAATACAAAGGATCATCCAAGAATACTATGAAGGACTATATGCCACCAAATTCAACAACCTAGAAGAAATGGACAAGTTCTTAGAAACATATAGCCTTCCAAGGCTGAACCATGAAGAACTGGAAAATCTAAACAGACCGATCACCAGTAACGAAATTGAATCAGTCATCCAAAACCTTCCCAAAAGCAAAAGTCCGGGACCAGATGGCTTCACTAGTGAATTCTACCAAACCTTCAAAGAGGATCTAATACCAATTCTGCACAAACTCTTCCAAAAAATTGAAGAAGAGACAGTACTCCCTAACTCATTTTATGAGGCCAACATTACCCTGATACCAAAACCTGGTAAGGACAGCACAAAAAAAGAAAACTACAGACCAATATCTCTGATGAATACCGATGCAAAAATCCTAAATAAAATTCTAGCAAATCGAATACAACAATGCATTAAAAAGATTATTCATCACGACCAAGTGGGGTTCATCCCCGGGGCACAAGGATGGTTCAACATATGCAAATCCATCAATGTGATACATCACATAAACAAAATAAAGGACAAAAATCATATGATTATATCAATTGATGCAGAAAAAGCATTTGACAAGATACAACATCCATTTATGATTAAAACACTTAATAAAATGGGTATAGAAGGAAAATACCTTAACATAATAAAGGCCATATATGACAAGCCCTCTGCTAATCTCATAATTAATGGAGAAAACTGAAGCCCTTTGCTCTACATTCAGGAACACGACAGGGATGTCCCCTATCACCTCTGCTTTTCAACATAGTGTTGGAAGTCCTTGCCAGAGCAATCAGGCAAGAGAAAGAAATAAAAGGCATCCAAATTGGGAATGAAGAAGTTAAATTATCACTCTTTGCAGATGACATGATGCTATATATAGAAAACCCTAAAGACTCCACCAAAAAGCTATTAGAAACAATCAACAAATACAGTAAAGTTGCCGGCTACAAAATCAACGCACAAAAGTCCATTGCCTTCCTATATACTAACAATGAAATCTCAGAAAAAGAAATACAAAAACAATTCCTTTTGCAATTGCAGCAAAAAGAATAAAATACCTAGGAATAAACTTAACCAAGGATGTGAAAGACCTATATGCTGAAAACTATAAGACATTTTTGAAAGAAATTGAAGAAGACACAAAGAAATGGAAAGACATTCCGTGCTCATGGATTGGAAGAATCAACATAGTTAAAATGGCCATATTACCCAAAGCAATATACAGATTCAATGCAATCCCCATCAAAATCCCAATGGCATATTTTAAAGAAATAGAACAGAAAATCATCAGATTTGTTTGGAACCACAAAAGACCCCGAATAGCCAAAGCAATCTTAAGAAAAGAGAACAATAATGGAGGTATCACACTTCCTGACTTTGGCTTGTACTACAGGGCTACAATAATCAAAACAGCATGGTATTGGCAGAAAAACAGACACATAGACCAATGGAATAGAATTGAGAACCCAGAAATAAAACCACATAAATATGGACAGATAATTTTTGACAAAGAAGCTAAAAGCATACAATGGAGCAAAGACAGCCTCTTCAATAAATGGTGCTGGGAGAATTGGATAGCCACGTGCAAAAGAATGAAACTGGACTGCTATTTGTCACCATGTACCAAAGTTAATTCAAAATGGATCAAAGACTTAAGCATAAGACCTGACACAATAAACTGCATAGAAGAAAACATAGGTACTAAACTTATGGACCTTGGGTTCAAAGAGCATTTTATGAACTTGACTCCAAAGGCAATGGAAGTAAAAGCTAAAATAAACGAATGGGACTATATGAAACTTAAAAGCTTCTGCACAGCAAAAGAAACCATTGACAAAATAAAGAGGCCACCAACTGAATGGGAGAAGATTTTTGCAAACAGTGCCTCCGATAAGGGGCTAGTATCCAGAATATACAAGGAACTCATGCAACTCAACAACAAAAAACAAACAACCCAATTGAAAAATGGGCAGAGGACTTGAAGAGACATTTCTCCAAAGAGGACATACAAATGGCAAATAGACATATGAAAAATGCTCAACATCACTAATCATCAGAGAAATGCAAATCAAAACCACAATGAGATATCACCTCACCCCAGTCAGAATGGCTATCATCAACAAGACAAATAGTAACAAATGTTGGAGAGGCTGTGGAGAAAAAGGAACCCTCATACACTGTTGGTGGGAATGCAGACTGGTGCAGCCGTTATGGAAGGCAGTGTGGAGGTTCCTCAAAGAATTACGAATAGAATTGCCATATGACCCAGCAATCCCTCTCCTGGGTATCTACCCAAAAAATCTGAAAACATTTAGAAATAAAGACACGTGTGCTCCAATGTTCATTGCCGCTTTGTTTACGGTGGCCAAGACATGGAAACAACCAAAATGTCCTTCGATAGATGAATGGATAAAGAAGTTGTGGTATATATACACAATGGAATACTATTCGGCGGTAAGAAAAGATGATATAGGAACATTTGTGACAACATGGATGGATCTTGAGAGAGTAATGCTGAGCGAAACAAGTCAGACAGAAAAAGCAGAGAACCATGTGATTTCACTGATATGTGGTATATAAACCAAAAACAACAAAAGAACAAGACAAACAAATGAGAAACAGAAACTCATAGACACAGACAATAGTTTAGTGGTTGCCAGAGGGTAAGGGGGGTGGGGGTTGGGGGGTGGGAGATGAGGGTAAGGGGGATCGAATATATGGTGATGGAAGGAGAACTGACTCTGGGTGATGAACACACAATGGGATTTATAGATGATGTAATACAGAATTGTACACCTGAAATCTATGTAATTTTACTAACAATTGTCACCCCAATAAATTTAATAAAATAAAATTAAAAAAAAAAAAAAAAAAGAAAAATGAACGACTCACTCACTTGTTGCCTACAGCATTAGCCCATGTTCCAGACCTTCAGGGCTCCTTGTTAAGACTCTCAGAATATTGGGTGTAGTTTGGTTGGAATTTTTTTTTTTTAGAGGAAGTCTTTGTCAACCCCTGTAGCTATCATGTGAATAAAGTCAAGTCAACCACAAAAATGACTTTTAGAACTATTTTAGATTCTATTTGTGATACTGCATTTTATTTTTGGCTGGGATTGAAGTGACAAATGTTACAATATTTCTAGCATTTGAGCTAAGCCAAGATGCGCCAACTGCTGAGGATTTAAAACCAAGTCAGTTAAGAGTGTCACATTTCAAATAATTCCATTGGTTCAGTGCTCCTCAAACTTTCCCTCTAAACTAGTCCCAAGGGCAGACGGAGAATAAACCCGTTCCTGTAGGAGGTCTGGGACATACCTTGAAGAGTCCACTAAAAGCACAAAATTTCTTTGAAGTTTTGTGTTTTTCTTCAAAATTCACAAATATATATTCTATCCTATAATATCTACACATTTGTTTTAATATAAATATTTAAAATTATTTACCACTGAGTGAAAGTAGAACGTGAGTCATGTCCCATATTTGGTTATTCCAATTTTGTTATTGTCATTATGCAAACAGAGCCAGTCATAAATAAACTATAGTTATAACAAGAAAAAAAATACAAAATACAAATTTACATATATGTTTATAGAAGAGACATATGAAATAGATATTTCTTAAACATGTTGCTAGTACACCCCATACAGACAGATCAAATTTGTTCTTTGTGTCAATTCTGATGTAACCATGGGAATGGTTGCTAAAAAGGGAATGTTGCTAAACCTCACCTTTCATAGCACTTCTAATGAAGCTATTCCTTGCTGAGAATTTGGACGACGACTGTATCATAGCTTACCAAGCAATGTGGTTCTCAATCCTCGCTGGACAGTTTATGCACTCGGGGGTGATTTTTCAAAATATCTATGCTGGGTCCTACTCAGACCAATTAAATAAGAATCTCTGGTTGGAAATTTTGAGGAGCACTTCTTCAGATATCAGAAGTTTAGGATAATGATTAAAGGGAACTCATAAAATATCTCAGAAGCTACACAGCCAGGCTGTGTTGGGAAAAAAATGAAGCATAACAAACTCATCTTGAACACTTTTCAGAAGCAGACGCCCATGACTTCCTCTCCAATGATTCCATCATTCCCATGATAGGGCATCTCTGTCTGTGCTCTTTTCTCATCTAAGTTATTCTTCTTATGCTTATCTTTGTTTTTACTGTCTATCTCTCTGTTTTGCATTGAAACAAATACAATTTGTGTCAGCAGGTAACTACGCAATGTGAAACATCACACACAGGCAACATCCTTATGCTGAAACACCTAATGAGCTACACCTGCATCTTACGTTGCTCACTGTTGGTTAATGCCCCAACTCTGCCCAATCGACTTTGGGCAGTGTGCCTGACTTTGTGGGCATGTGTTTTTGTCTTGAGAAGACACTCAGCTTTCATCAGATCTCAAAAGTAACTATAACATGCAGAAAGTTAACCAGCATTGCTCTGTTATATTTTTTTCTGTGTGTTTATAAGATATATTACACATATTCCAGTGGATCAATTTTTAAATTATGGTATAATTGGCTTGTAATATTAATTAGTTTTAGGTATACAACATAATGATTTAACATTTGTATATATTTTGAAATGATCACTTATTGGAATCTAGTTAACACCTATAACCATACATAGTTACAGTTTTTTTCTTGTGACGAAAACTTCTATGATCTACTCTCTTACCAATTTCCAAATATACAATACACTATCATTAACTATAGTCACCATACTGTAGATTACATTTCCATGACTTATTTATTTTATAACTGGAAGTTTGTACATTTTGACCCCCTTCACCCATTTCACCCACCCTCCATCCCCTGCCTCTGGCAACCACCAATCTGTTCTCTGTATGTGTGAGCTTGTTTTGTTCGTTTGTTGTTTGCGTGCATTTGTTTGTTTGTTTGTTTGTTTGTTTAAAGTCCACATATAAGTATCATAGTATGATGTTTGTCTTTTTATGTCTAACTTATTTCACTTAGCATAATGTCCTCAAGGTCTACCCATGTTGTCACAAATGACAAGATTTCATTCTTTTTTATGGCTGAATAATATTCTGTTGTATATATGTACCACATCTTCTTTCTCTATTCATCTAGCAATGGACACTTACGTTGCTTCCGTATCTTCACTATTATAAATATTGCTGCAATGACCATGATGCTGCAGATACCTTTTCAAATTAGTGTTTTCAGTTTCTTTGGCTAAATACCCAGAAGTGGGATTGCCAGATCATATGGTAGTTCATTTTTAATTTTTTGAGGAACCCCCATACTGTTTTCCATAGTGACTGCACCAATGTACATTCCCACCAACAAATGGGTTCCCTTTTCTCCACATCCTTGTCAATGTTTGTTATTTCTTGTCTTTTTGATAATGGCCATTCTAACAGATGTGAGGTGATATCTCACTGCAACTTTGATTTTCATTTCCCTGATGCTTAGTGATATGGAGCATCTTTTCATGTACTGTTGGCCATCTTTTTTGGGAAAAATGTCTATTCAGGTCTTCTGCCCATGTTTTAATCAGATTGTTTGTTTTCTTTTTTGCTTTTGAGTTGTATGAGCTCTTTATATAGTTTGGATATTAACCCCTTATCTGATACATGATTTACAAGTATATTCTCCCATTCAGTAGGTTGCTTTTTCATTTTGTTAATGATTTCCTTTGCTGTGCAGAAGCTTTTCAGTAAGTGGATCAACTTTTAACAGTTCCTATTTTTCCCTAAGATTTCCACATAATTTTTGAAAAATCTTAAATACTTCATTCAAACTAGATTTAATATTTCTTCCATCATATCCACAGTCAGCTTAAATAATCATGTTTCTTTTAGTATTCCACTGGCACTATAGAACACAAAGTGACTGAAATTGCCTTTCTAATTATTTCTCCCAATGAAGTGTAATTCTCCAAGTTCCTGTTTTTCCAGAATTCAGCAAGTTTTCAGTACTCAAGAGTATCTGCCCCTTTGCTGCAAATTTAGCTCCCTTCAATACTTTTTTAATTGAGTCCAAAATGAAACAATAGTAGGGCTAAGTGGTTTTGATAGACCCACCAAAAGTCATAAACATTTAATGACTTTCTGTTAAAGACAATGCCATCAATGCATTGTTTCCAAACATCTTTGAAATACCCAGTGATCCCTCCAGTAGAATTTCTTATGAGACATAAAAACTACTGGCACAGAGGATAATTAAGTTTTACTTCTATCAATGAACATTATCTAATGTTCTTTAGAGGTTTTATGAAACCAGGGAATTATCTATTCCCAGCTGTGTTTATTCCTGAAAATTTGGGCCTTGGTGTTACCGAGAGACCGCGATTACACAGAGAAGGCCTTGAGAGAGTAAATATGATCTCACCCACTGGGAAAGACAGCAACAGTTCCCTTTCACATGCATGAAGAATTAAAAGGCAAGAAGGAAGACAAAGTATTATGATTTTAGAAAAATGTACAAAGAATTCGCTCATTCAGTCATGAGATATTATAGTAAATGCCTAAGTGGCTTAATTGAGCAGACAAAATTAGATGTTCTCTTTGATAAACCTTATTATTTCAGTTTCAAAACTGCAAATGGCCTTGGGGAAAAAAAACCTAGAGCAGCCACAGTTTCAAGTGAAAAAACTTAAATCCAAAGAAATTGTGTATATTACCCTCATTATAGTGTAGAGCCCGCAGTAGAATGGAACTCTTGCTCAAGTTCTTCTGGCCCCACGAGGAGAACCCTCTGCACTGGTACACAGTGAGCTCTAGAAATTATTTTCTAACTTGTAGTCTCAGACATGCAAGAGCTGCAACTCAGACAAGTGCACCTGCTAAAGGGGAGTTAGCTACAGTCAGCTAAAGAAGAACCGAACATTAACATTCAGGTCTTCTGATTACGTTTTTTTTCCACACTTAGATTTGCTATCTTTCTTCCCTACCCTATTATTTGTCCAGAAAGTGATAAACCTTTACAAAAATATTCATATAACATCTCTCTTTGTGAACTCAACCAGGCCAGCGGTCAGTATTTATTTGTGATTTAAACTTACATTTAGTGCTCTAACAATATTGTTATATTTTGTATTGGGTAAAAAATGTCCCTGCACTTGGATTTCACTTTAATTTCTGAAGTTAATCTCCTGAGGTTACCAAGAATCTTCATGTTGCTAAATCCAATGGACTCTGGTCAGTCTTAATCTTATGTGACCATCTGCAGCATTTGGCACCATTAAGTATTATCCTCTCCTTGAAACACTACCTTCTTTTGGTTTCCAGGAACACTATATTCTCCTGGTTTTCCGCCTACATTTTCCTCTCAATCTTCTTTGCTGGTTCAGTCTCCTCTACCCAGTCATCAAATGCTGAAATTTCTCAAAGTTCATTTATAGTTCATTCATTTTACACTCTTTTAGTACCCACAACCATACAATGACTCCCAAATTCCTAAGTCCAATATCACTTGCTCTTCTGAGATCCATGTCTATATAGACAATTGCCTTCAGAAGTCTCTGTTAGGATATCAGAAATATATACTGCAATTCAATATTATACATATCTACATTCATAATATTTCCCCAAAAAGCCTCGTGCTCTTCCAGTTGTCCCTATATGAGTGAATAAAACCACCATCCAGCCATTTGGAGAAGCCCAGTCCCTGAGAGTCCATCTATAGCCTTCTTCTCACTCCACATAAATGATCCATCTCCAAATCAAGGAGGGTTTCCTTCCTGGGTATCTCTTAATCTCCATCCTCACCACCACCCTCATCCTAGAAACCATAAGTAGGGGAGGAAAAATTTTCCCTTCTTCCTTTCTAGGTTCTTTGGCTGGCCTAATAATTAAATTGATGCAAAACAGATTAACAGGAGAAAAACAAATTTAATTTTGTACATATGGGAGTCTCACAAAGACATGAGAGGCTGTCTGGCAGTCAGGTGATTGAGGCTTAGATTCCTTCCTAAGCTAAGGGGTCTGGGACTTCAAAAGGGAGGAAGACAATTCACAGGAAGATGAGAGGAGCAAACGTTTGATAAACAAATGTTTGCCATACCAAACAGATAAATCTTTCTGATGTAAAAAGTTATCTCTGATAATAGCTCTCTTCCTGGTATAAGCCCTCTACTTAAATTCTTTTAGGCAGTTAAGGGGGAGGTAAAAGCTCTTCTTGAGTCTGTTGGTCCTTGATTGTCTTCAGCTTGCAATAATCCTAATGCCAAAGTGGCACATTCTGGGGCAGCCTGTGCTGAACTCCATACATGCATAATGCTGACCTGTGCCACCACCTTCCAGCTTATCTCCATGCACCTGGCTTGCTTGCGTGCATTTGTTCTCCATCTCGTGGATAGAAAGTTCTTTACCAAACACAAACCTGATTACATCACCCTCTGCCTAAAACCCAACAATAACTTACCTCTTTTACCTTTGCAAAGCCCACAAGGCTCTTCATGGTCTGCCCCTACCAAAATAATTAGCTTCATCAGCACAATGCCCACCCAGCCCCCCAGATGTTGAAGCACCAGCTATACCATGTGCTTTCAGTTCTTCAAATGTACCATTCTTCTCCCCACCCCTGCCACCATCACAGGGTCCCTTTGATAAGCTGAATCGTATTTCTCCTCCAGATCTTAGTTGAAACGTGACTACCTCAAGACAGTCTTTCCTTCACTTATTATTTTCTTTAGATTCCACATATAAGTGAGATCATATGGTATTTGTCTTTCTCTATCTGACTTACTTCACTTAACATAATGTTCCCTAGGTCGATCCATGTTGTTGCAAATGGTAAGATTTCTTTCTTCTTTATGGCTGTGTAATACTCCATTGTATCAATGTACCACAGTTTCTTAATCCAGTCATCTACCGATAGGCATTTTGGTTGTTTCCATGTCTTGGCTATTGTGTATAGTGCTGCAATAAACATAGGAGTGCATAAAGATTTTTGAACTAGAGTTTTGGATTTCTCCGGATAGATACCTAGGAGTGGAATTGCTGGATCATAAGGTAGTTCCATTTTCAGATTTTTGAGATACCTCCATACTGTTTTCCATAGTGTCTGCACCAATCTGCAATCCCACCAACAGTGCACAAGCATTCCCTTTCTCCACATCCAGGCCAGCACTTGTTGTTTGTTGATTTATTGATAATAGCCATTTTGACTGGGGTGATGTGGTATCTCATTGTGGTTTTTATTTGCATTTCTCTGATGGTTAGTGAGGTTGAACATTTCTTCATGTGTCTGTTTGCCATCTGTATGTCCTTTTTAGAAAAATGTCTCTTCATGGCCTCTGCCCATTTTTCAATTGGGTTGTTTGATTTTTGGGAGTTCAGTTGAGTGAGTTTATTATAAATTTGTGATATTAACCCCTTATCCGATATATCATTGGCAAATATCTTTTCCCATTCAGTAGGATCCCTTTTTGTTTTATTGATGGTTTCCTTTGCTATGAAAAACTTTTTAGTTTGATGTAATCCCACATGTTTATTTTTTCTCTTACTTCCTTCACGCGAAGGAATGACTTTCTGTTATTCCTTCAGTAAAAAGATTTTCCTCTCAGTAAAAATCTTACTCCGGGCAATGTCTGTGAAGTTTCTTCCTATATTTTCTTCTAGGAATTTTATGGTTTCAGATCTTACATTTAAGTCTTTAAGCCATTTTGAATTTATTTTTGTATATGGTGTAAGGAAGTGGTCCAGCTTCATTTTTTTTGCATGTGTCTGTCCAGGTTTCCCAGCACCATTTATTGAATAGACTGTCTTTACCCCACCGTACATCCTTGCTTCCATTGTCGTAGATTAAATGGCCACATAGACATGGATTTATTTCTGGACTCTATTCTGTTCCATTGATCTATGTGTCTGTTTTTATGCCAGTACCATGCTGTTTCGATTACTGTAGCCTTGTAGTATAATTTGATGTCAGGTATCATTATACCTCCCACTTTGTTCTTATTTCTCAAGATTGCTGTGGCTATCTGGGGTCTTTTATGGTCTCATATAAATTTTAGGATTATATGTTCTATTTTTGTGAAAAACATCATTGGTAGTTTGATAGGAATTGCGTTGAATATGTATATTGCCTTAGGCAGTATGGATATTTTAACTATATTAACTCTTCCGATCCATGAACATGGTATGTGTTTCCATCTATTTGTATCTTCTTTCATTTCTTTCTTCAGTGTCTTATAATTTTCTGAGTACAGATCTTTTACTTCTTTGGTTAAATTTATTCCCAGGTATTTTATAGTCTTTGAAGCAATTGTAAATGGGATTTTTTTTTTTAATTTCTCCTTCTGATGTTTTATTATTGGTATATACAAATGCAACTGATTTCTGAATATTAATTTTGTATCCTGCTACTTTACTAAATTCATCTATCAGCTCTAATAGTTTCTTGGTGGAGTCTTTAGGGTTCTCTATATATAGTATCATGTCATCTGCATATAATGACAATTTTACTTCCTCCTTACTGATTTGGATGCCTTTTATTTCTTTTTCTTGTCTGATTGCTGTGGCTAGAACTTCCAGCACTATGTTGAATAGAAGTGGAGAAAGTGGGCAACCTTGCCTTGTTCCTGATCTTAAGGGAATGGTTTTAGCTTTTCCCCATTGAGTATGATGTTAGCTGTGGGTTTATCATATATGGCCTTTATTATGTTGAGATATGATCCCTCTATTCCCACTTTCTTAAGGGTTTTTATCATAAATGGCTGCTGGATTTTATCAAATGCTTTTTCTGCATCTATTGATATGATCATGTGATTTTTATTTTTCATTTTGTTAATGTGGTGTATCACATTAATTGATTTGCAGATGTTGAACCACCCTTGCATACCAGGGATGAATCCCACTTGATCATGGTGTATGATCTTTTTAATGTATTGCTGAATTCTGTTCGCTAATATTTTGTTGAGGATTTTTGCATCTATATTCATTAGAGATATCAGCCTGTAGTTTTCTTTTTTTGTGGTGTCTTTGTCTGATTTTGGTGAGTTGCTAGATGGGCGGGGGGGGTGGGGATACGGGGGAAGGTGAGGGGATTAGAAAACAGTCGGTAACCACAAGATGGCCACAGCGTTTTGAAAATTAATTTCGGGAATGTAATCAATAATGTAAAGACTTTGTAGGGTATCCGATGGACACTTGTCTCATTAGGGAGACCACCTCAGGGAAGATGTAGATGCCTGATCACTGCACTGTACACCTGAAGCTGAAGCTGAACAGTAATGAATGTCAACTACAAGTTTATATATATATACAAAAACTTATGTGTATATGTGTGTGTGTGTGTGTGTGTGTGTGTGTGTATGTATATACTTACAAGAAGCGGAGTACAGCATTAGGAATAGAGACAGTGGAAATGTAATGGCTCAGTGCAATGTCAGAGGGATAGTGGATGGGGGGAGGGGGGTTCACACAGTGTGAGGGATATAAATGATAAACGTCTAAGTATTATTTTGTCCTGTGTACCAGAAACTAACTAAAAAAAAAAAAAAAAGAAACAAACAAAAAAAACGACAGTCTTTCCTGAAACCCCTGTCTAGGTCAGGTCCATTCACTCTGTGCTTTCACAGCTCTACTTGCCTTTCTTTTGCAGCACCTGCCTCAGCTGTACTTTCACATTTATTTCTGTGGTTATTTGATTGTATGTCCCTAGACTCTAAGCTCCAGGGAGGCAGGAACTATGCCTGGTTTTATTGTTTTCTTTACTGAATCCACAGAGCTTAGTCTAGGGCCTGACACATAGTAGATGTTCAGTAAATATTTGTTGAATAAATATTAATGTTTTTACGCTTTTCCTACAGACTTCTATGATGGGAATTGAATTATTCAGAAATGGTTAGTTTGTTCTTGAGTTATCAGTCTAGTAGATTCTCTCCCTTTATAATTCCTCCTCCTTCAACCAGCATGACTTCACCAATGTCACGAAATATTTCCATCTCTTCTAGAGACAACTTGTCTTCCAGAAACAGGCAAGAGAGGCCACTTATTCTGTCTATTTACTGGTCATGCTAGAAACATTTTTCTAGGGAACATATTGAAACCCCTAAGTAAAATATGTTTGTGGATTTAATCAATTCACATTATCTTAATGCTTCATGAAAATGGATTAGTAAAAATAAGCTGCAAAGAGAACTAACCGAAAGTATAGGTCGCAGCTGTACCCCAGGGAAATCAAACCCAAAGTTACCTGCTCTCAATCTCACATTAGTCACCATGGGGTGCTGGAAAAAAACAGCTTTAACAGTAATTCAAATTCTTCAGCCAAATAACTCAGAAAAATATAAAAGTTCACATCATCACATGTAGCCTCAGCAACAGGCAATACATTTTATAAGTGTATTTTTAAATTAAATTCTTGCTCTTAAATTTAATAGTATACTTAGTCACCTTTAAGAAAGATTTTAATTTTAAAAACAAATAATTCTCTTTATCCTCTGAAAAGGGAAAAATCAGGATACCAGACTCCCGGCAAACAATCTTTGCCAGGACAACAAAGAGAAGCCCATAAGTAACATGTATTTTCCAAAGGGGAGTAGGTCACTAGTCAAAGTTCCTCACTACAGACAAAGGGATGATTCATTTTTTTGAGGTTATACAGATGCTTGTGCTTAAATTGGATGACCTTTAAATATTGACCTCAAGGAGAGAACATTTCATCTTTATCAGACTGAAAAATTTTTAAGCGGAAAAAAAATTTTTAAGAAAGGAAAAGAAAACAAAAGTTTTCAAATTGGAAGGGATCCATTACTTTTAGTCATGATGAAACCACTCAGCACAGGAGCTATCTCAGAAAGCAAGCTATACGCATACAGTATTTGTCTTTCTCTGGCTGACTTATTTCACTTAGTATAATGCCTTCAAGGTTCATCCATATTATCAGAAATGGCAAGATCTGCATCTTTTTTTGTGGCTGAACAATATTCCACTGTGTATACATGCCATACTTTCTTTATCCATTTTTTCTGTCAATGGACACTTAAGTTGTTTCCATGTCTTTGCTGTTGTGAATAATGATGCAATAGACAGGAAATCCTAATTGGTATTGCTATGATTTTCCAAAGGTGCCGAGTGTTACTTCATCCTAGCACTTTCCTAAGTTTTACATCTCATCTACATTGCCTTAAAGAATTTCACTTTTTGTCCCTTAGAAGCTCTTCTAAGGCACAATATTTTCCATGATGCTGATCGTAACTTTTAGTGTCCATCATGACTTCATTCACATGCATCAAGGACTTGAACCTTGTCCTCTCTAAACTAAAACCAGTCTTCCATGTCTCTAGGGAGGTCTGGAGTACCTCAGGGAGCAGCTGCGTTTCAAGACTGACTCCAATTTGTTTTTATTGTTTCCACCCCAATCCAAAAGACCTATAAGCCCCACATATCAAACAGCTGGTTTGTGAAATTTGTTGATGTTATTACAAGGAGACAACCTCTTGAAACATGAGGATCTTAAACAAAGAACTGCATTGTACATAACATAAACCCAATGCTTTCTGGAAAAATAAAATGTATAACTTCATTTTCACCATATTGTTTTGGAAAATGGACCTCAGAAACCAAAGGCAAACACTCAACATTCCAATCCAACATCGTCTTCCTCTACCTGAGCAGTGAAATCACATTTGGTTGGGACACCAGTTGTCCACCAGGAATGATGAACTCAAAGTAATATGGACATTCTAAGAAACAAACAAAAGCTACAGAGGACAAAAAAAGTTTTTTTCTAGTATTTCTGTACACAGCTCTTTTTGAATGACGAAGTGATCTGATAACAGAAGAAGAAAAAAACAAAAGAGTTAGTATATATTGTAAGTCAGATAACCACTTTGAATGAGGCTCTTTGAATCCCTCAGTGGCTCAATTTAGAAATAAACAAATACCATGGAAGATGTCAGAACAGGAAATAGCTCTCAGATGTGCTGCAGATGTGATAACTGGAAAATCAAAATTAATTAATTCTTTCCTGTATTTTCAGTAAATTCAGTCTGCTTACATATTGAAAGACCAACACTCTTTCCTATCAATAAAATGTACCCCAAAGTATTCACAATCTATGGCCCAAAAAAGACAGAATACGCTCAAGTACTATGTGTTATGAAATAGAATTGTGGGGTGGTTTTTCTCTATCATTTCAGTAAATCCAGCCATCTCATTGTATGAACAGGCAAGAAGAGCAAGAGCAATAAGTGAGTATTCTTCACAAAGGGTCCATTACCTTCCTTACCCATTATACCTAACAGTTGAGGAACATTGGCCTTTCCTGAACAATTTCATGAATGAAAGAATATACAACATTAAAAAGTCATGAGGTTAGGAAGATATACAAACAAGGATATACAAGGTGTAACATGAAGTGACAAAAAGTAGAATAGAAAAATGTATGTAGTTCTTAATTAAAACAATGTTAAAAACCATTTAGCTTGAGCGATTACTATCATAAGAGATCATAATTTGTGCTGTTAAGCTATTGGTTGGAGTATGACTTGCAGGAGAAAAAAATACATATATATATATATATATATATATATATATATATATAGCCTTCAGTCCATTTTTAGAAATCTGTCCAATGGAAACAAAAACACCACTAAATAAAGATAAATAAACCAGAAATGCTTATCACAGTATTGTGATGACAATTTTAAAAGATATACATCTCAGATATATATAGTTAGTTGATTCTTGTAAAAACAGTTAAAAATGAC
Organism: Rhinolophus sinicus; assembly: GCF_036562045.2. Classification (NCBI taxonomy): domain Eukaryota; kingdom Metazoa; phylum Chordata; class Mammalia; order Chiroptera; family Rhinolophidae; genus Rhinolophus; species Rhinolophus sinicus. The sequence goes on from NC_133758.1 coordinate 53,109,650, forward strand.
CTTTAAGCCAGAACGACAGTGCAAAAGAACATAACTGAGGTGTGAGTGAAAAATACAGGGAATGTTTAAATTTTTTTAAAAATTTATTACAGACGACACATTGCCATTAATCCCCCTCAAAATACTCCCCACCCCCACTTTGAACACACTTCTCCCATCATTCTTACCACTTTCTGAAGTAGTTCTGGAAGTTCTCTTTCATGAGTGTCTTTACTTCATCCTCCATCATGACAACGCTCCACGTCACACATTGCTTCTGGTACAGCAATTTCTGTCAAATAAAAACATTACAGTGTGTCCTCATCCACCTTATTCACTGGATCTGGCACTGTGCAACATTTGGCTCTTTCCCAAAGTCAAAATAACCATGAAACGTAAATGTTTTGAATCAATTCAAGGCAGCCATAAACAGTACAACTAAAGACACTCATGAAAGAGGGCTTCCAGAACTGCTTCAGAAAATGGCAAGAATGATGGGCTAATTGTGTTCAAAGTGAGGGGGAGTATTTTGAGGGGGATTGATGGCAATATGTCTTTTACTGTAATACATTATTTTAATTTAAACATTCACCATAATTTTTTATCATACCTCATACATGGTTGTTTTGTTGCCAGAGTGGGGGTAATTAAGAAGGGGATAGTGTCAGCATCTTATGAACTGTTTCTCTCATTTTGGCCATTGTCTAAATGTGCTATTTATGTAATTTTTGAAATAGGAATTTAACTTTAAAATTTAATATTGAAGAGACCTTGAGGAAACATATAAATATGAAATTGCTGTATACAGATGAAGGACTTTTGGTTTTTCAAGTCATTTCTTTAAATATTCAGTGTTTTTTTAATCATCCAGTTCTACCATTTAATAATATATGTTGGATTTCTACATTAAAAAATAAACATTTGAGATATACGTTTTGGAAGAAACCTACTGTTTTAGACTCTACCATAGAATCCTGATAAATAAACATTCAGTGGTTTCCTAGAAGAGTAAAATGTGATACAACAACCATTTGGGGGAGCATTTGCTAAGAGGAAGCACACTGTGCTGGTACAAGCAGTAAGTTGGTATCAGAAAACCCACTTACCACACTGTTTTACCACTTACTAGTGATGTCTCTGAGCCTGAATCTCAATTGCTAGTGTCATTAACAATGGAATAATAGCATCATATATCCATATAATAATGGACACTATTGCTGAGTGCCTACTCTGCGTGAAGCATAGGAGGTAGGACAATTAAGTTTGCGAACTCATCCTAGAAAACATGCTACATACCTCATTGCTGATTATCACTACGGTCACTTTCAAAGTACTTCCCTTGGGAAACTATGCACTAATGCCAGCACCTAGTCCACCCTTCAAAGCAATTTGAGAACTCTTTCTAGAATGGCCATCAGAGCTGTCATTGTATTACACTTGATGTCCTGAATGTTATAAAATGTCTCCCTTTCAATATTTCCTTCATCTTCAGGTAAAGAAAGAAGTCATTGGGGGCCAGATCAGGAGAGTAGAGAGGGTGTTCTAATACAGTTATTTGTTTACTGGCTAAAAACTCCCTCACAGGCAGTGCCGTGTGAGCTTGTGCCTTATTGTGATGCAAGAGCCATGAACTGTTGGCGAAAAGTTCAGGTCGTCTAACTTTTTCACGCAGATTTTTCAGCACTTCCAAATATAAACTTGGTTAACTGTTTTTTCAGTTGGTACAAATTCATAATGAATAATCCCTCTGATATCAAAAAAGGTTAGCAACATTGTTGCAACAAGTTTGCGACCTCATATAGCTAAGTGTAATGAACAGATTATTTCCAATGTTCACAACAACAGCATGAAGTAGACATTTTCACCAGCTTACAGTTGAAAACATTGAAGATCAGAAACATGGTAGGTGTCATACCAAATAACTATATGACCATGTGTTCTCAGGACATTCTTCCCATACCTTTTAAAAGCAACTTTAAGTGTCTAACTTTTGGTCCCAGCCTTCAGCGTTACTAAGAACCTGCTGCTTCCTCCTCCTCTTATTTGCAGATGTCTACTGTAGACAGGCAGAGCTGTACTGGAATGCTTTTTCCAGCCCTGTGACTGGATCCCCGAGGGCTTCACCCCTCCCACCCCTTCTCAGACCCAGGTCTGCCCCAGTGGCTGGCCCCCTCGTCATTACCAATCATTTCTTACTTAGAAAACAGTAGCACTTGTTTCCCTTGCTGTGTATAAACCACTGGTCCAGATTGGACGATGCTCCTCAGAGTAGGGACCCATTCACCTCTGTATGTCCCCAGTGTCAGGCACAGTGCTTGCTACAAAGTTTTCATTCAGTTAGAACTTAATAAACACACACTGGGAATGAGACTTGATGATTTTATAACACAAAACTACTCCATAACTTCCTAGGACTAATACACTTCAAATGGCAGAGTTCTTAAAAGTAAGATTTTAACTTTCCACAGAAAGTACTGTTTTATCTAACTCTTAAGATTATTATGCTAAGCAAAATGAGCCAGACAGAAAAAGTCGAGAACTGTATGATTTCACTGATAATGTGGGATATAAAACTGAAAGCAACAAACAAACAAGACAAACAAATAAAGAAACAAAAACTCATAGACACAGGCAATAGTTTAGTGGTTACCAGAGGGTGGAGAGCGTTGGTAGATAAGAGTAAAAGGGATCAAATGTGTGGTGATGGAAAGAGAATTGACTCTGGATGGTGAACACAGAAAGTGATATATAGATGATGTATTACAGTATTGTACACCTGAAACCTATGTAACTTTCCTAACCATTGTCACCGCAATAAATATTAACATATATATGTGTGTGTGTATATATATATATATATATATATATATATATATATGCACTTCAGCCCCAATACAGAATTGGTTATATACAGGAATAAATCCATAATATAACATTATATGCAAAAGTTAAAAATAATTAAGTTAATCTATATGTATTAACATGGAAAGATCTTTAAATATAATATTATCTGAATACTGTGAAGTGTAGAAATATAATGAGTGTATTACCTCACTTTTTAACTAAGGTAAATGAATCATGTATTCAAATAAATTTGCAGAGGACTTGTATAATTTTAATAGTTTTTAAAACAGCTACACACACACACACACACACACACACACACACAAATCTGATCACACCAATAAAAATAAAGAGAGCTCCTTCTTTTATCCAAAACAGATTCTTGGCAAAGGCTGTGAGTCTAGCCTGTTAGACAGGGAAAAATTTGGAACCTGTCTTAGATGAGGAGTAAAAAAAGAAAAAAAATTTGAAGAAGGATGATTTTAAGTTAGCATGGAGCATGGGAAGGGAGGAAACAGCAAGCCTTATACAGACAGAACAGAGCCTGCAAGGAGGAAACCAGGGCCTGGGAAGGAGCTGTCTCCGGAAGGAGAAAGTCAGATGAGCAGACAGTCTCTGGAGACAAGGATCAGCCGCCTGTCCTTGATCTCTCTGCCCTCTTTGCAGCTCTTTCTCCCACAGTGAACTTGTACAAAGCAGTGGAGGAGTGGCCAGAGGACACTCGCATCAGTGAGGACCCAGCAGCCACAGTGAGAAAGGAGCTCCTGCTGCAGCACCTGCAGTGAAAGGTGGGAGGGGCGGGACATCCGGTGGGCGTGGCTCACTAGAGGCACCAGGAATGAGTGAAGCTGCAAAACAGCGCGGGACTAGATGACACAGTGTGAATGCTAGGACCTGAGCTTTCTTTCCAATAAACAAAGGGTGATTCACAAGCAAAATTACTTCACAATGCTTAGCCAGTTCTAGTTGATTCAATCACTTGACTAACCGAATTATAACTCACTACTAAAGATACTCACAAACTGGTAAACAAATAACCACGATACAGGTATCCTCTCACAGAACTATGTCGCTGATGCAACGTCTCCCACATCACCCAGATAAAAGTGTCAGCTAAGTGTTAATATCTTCACCAACCACAGATGGGCTTTCAAAGGAGCAATGGTTGTCTGGACACGCCTGACCACGTGCTCTTCCGGGGTCAGGGCTGGCTATGCAGCGACCCACAGACAGCCTGATCAAATTGTCTTTCTGTAGATGTGCCTTTTAAAAGTTTTGCTGGCATTACTGCTTTTTTACTTCTGGTAATTGCTTTAAAAGAACACAGCTCTTTGTTTAAGGGGGGCCCAGGGATCTCATAATTGCCACAAGGCACATGAGCGGTTCCTAGACTTTCTAAACAGTTTCTCTTTTAACATTAAATATTAAATTCTTAATGTTTGGACAAAATGTAGAAGCTCCCTGGGGAAGGAGAGAGGATGCTATCAGGAAGATCATGGAGATGGGTAAGTGAGACCTCTTGGTTGCTTGCCTGAGAACCACAATGCACACCATAGGCAGGGCACTGGGCTGGCCATGCCCATGAATACAACAATGTGGTACTGGGAACACAACATGCTCCTGCCTCCCAGCAGTGTGGGGCTTCAGGCTCACTAAAATTATTCCTCTGTTGCAGCAAATTATGATTCATCTGTGCACCCACAGTGAATCATGTTGAATCAATTCTTGAAGTAGTATGAGGTCTGACAATTAAGTTTGCGAACTCATCCTAAAAAGAGTGCTATATACCTCATTGCTGAATATCACTATAGTCACCTTGGAAGTACTCCCCTTGGGAAGCTATGCCCCAATGCCAGCGCCTAGTCCACCCTTCAAAGCAATTTGGGAACTCTTTTCCTGGAAAGGCTATCAGAGCTGTCCTGAATGTCATAAAAATGTCTTCCTTTCAATATTGCCTTTATCTTCAGGTAAAGAAAGAAGTCATTGGGGGCCAGATCAGGTGAGTAGGGAGAGTGTTCCAATACAGTTATTTGTTTACTAACTAAAAACTCCCTCACAGACAGTGCTGTGTGATCTGGTGCATTGTCATGATGCAAGAGCCATGAATTGTTGGTGAAAAGTTCAGGTCATCTAACTTTTTCATGCAGCCTTTTCAGCACTCCCAAATAGTAAACTTGGTTAACTGTTTGTCAAGTTGGTACAAATTCATAATGAATAATCCCTCTGATATCAAAAAAGGCTAGCAACATCGTTGCAATGAAGTTCGCAAACTTAATTGTCAGACCTCGTATGTTAGGGTTATTGTGTAGATTGAAAATGCAGGCCTGCATGTGTACACTTAGCAGGGATTTCTACAACTCTTCATGCCACTACTGAGAGTTCTGCTCTTATCACTTTAGGTTCCCTAGAGAAGGGCTCCTAATTGCCCCCAGTCTGGATGGGCTGTGTCTCTCTGTAGCTCTGAGAACCAGAGAGGCCTGAGTGAAGTTTTTCCCCCAGTTTTCTCATCTTTTGAATGGTGATAATAATGCCCAGCACATACTCAAAGATTTTAAATAGCCATGCAAACCATTCTACAACTACAACATCTAATTATTTAACCAGTATAGTATGAATTATACTAGTATAGAACTAGTTAGCGCAAATGAGAACCAGGTTGAGAAGCAAGGTTTCATTGGTTGTTGTTTTGTTATTAGAGGCTTAGCTTCCTGAAATGCATGCATTGCTTCCTGTGGAGTGGGTAACCAGTTAACCCAGAGGCAGAACTCTCTACTATTTGTAGATTTGAGCACTATATCATAAAATTGTAAGCAACTGACTTTTTATCACAGCATGGACTGTCTGTGCAAATAAGACATTATTTTGAACATCGATCTTGTGTCTAGAAAGAACAGGTTGAAATTTGCCACCGACCTACTCTTTTGTATCCTTTGGGTCATCTGTTCTGGCAGATAGGTTTTCCTAAAAGCACCTGATTAACACCAAAGCATAGAGGTGGTAGTTGAATGAGTGGTCTGCACCCTCCTGCTGAAAGGCTTCATTCTAAAGTCTCCTTTGCGTTTATAAAATCTCAGTTATGGTACTTAATGTCACTAAAATTACTGTTAGTTACAGATGGAAAATTCTGAAAAAAGAAGAGACACCATCCAGTGAGGGGAAAAGAAGAGTTAAGGAGGTGAGCACCTCCACAGGATGGGTTGGAACCCCTGAAGACTCCAGAAACAGGAGGTTTGACAATTAAGTTAGTGAACTTGCCACTGTGCACTTATATTGGCAGCACTGTACAAACAGCTCAGTAAGGTTTCATAACCTTGGTATATCAGTGTCTCACAGCTGTGTTCCTGTTAACGTGTGGCCGTGTCTTGCTGAGTGGCGTTCGTTATTGTTGTTGTGTGTTTTTGTGTGCCACCACGAGAATGTCTGAGCTTAAAGTAGAGCAACGAACAAACATTAAATTTCTTGTTAAACTTGACAAGAGTGGAAGTGAAATCAGGGACATGTTAGTCCAAGTTTGTGGGGATAATGCCATGAAGAAAACAGCAGTGTACAAATGGATTAAATGTTTTTCTGAGGGGAGAGCACGGTCACTGATGAAGAGAGGTCAGGGCGGCCAATAATGAGCAGAACTGACAGAAACATTGCAAAACTTTGTCAAATTGTGCATCAGAATTGTCGGCTGACTGAAAGGAGCATAGCAGACCAAAGAAACATCAATAGAGAAACAGTTAGGAAAATCTTAACTGAAAATCTTAGCATGAGAAAGGTATGTGCAAAAATGGTCCTGAAGGAGCTCATCGGTGAAAACAAGCAAAGGAGAGTCAAAATTTGCCAAGACCTTTTGGAGAGGAAAGATGACATTTTTGGCCATGTTATCACTGGTGATGAAACATGGGTGTACCAATACCACTCTGAAACAAAGCATCAAAATGCACAATGGAAGTCAGCCAATTCTCCACAATCAAAAAAGTTCCGTCAGTCCAAATCAAAAGTCAAAATGATGTTGCTAACCTTTTTTGATATCAGACGGATTGTTCATTATTAATTCGTACCAACTGGACAGTTAACCAAGTTCACTATTTGGAAGCACCAAAAAGGCTGCAAGAAAAGTTAGATGACCTGAACTTTTCGCCAATTCATGGCTCTTGCATCACAACAACGCACCAGCTCACATGGCACTGTCTGTGAGGGAGTTTTTAGCCAGTAAACAAACAACTGTACTGGAACACAGTTCCCTACTCACTTGATCTGGCTCCCAATGACTTCTTTCTTTTTCTGAAGATAAAGGAAATATTGAAAGAAAGACATTTTTATGACATTCAGGACATCAAGGGTAATATGACAACAGCTCTGATGTCCATTCCAGGAATAGTTCTAAAATTGCTTTGAAGGGTGGACTAGGTGTGGGTGTTCCCAAGGATAGTACTTCGAAGGCGACTATAGTCATATTCAGCAATGAGGTATGTAGCACTTTTTCTAGGATCAGTTTGCGAACTTTATTGTCAGACGTTGTATGGCATAAATGAAACAAAAAATTATCAATAGGTGAATCATTTGTTTCTACTTCACTTAATGATGTAGTAAATGAACTTTTGGCAGCTGGTTCTACTTTGCTTTAATACTGCTAATTTTAAAATGAATTTACATTCCTGAACGGGTACCCAGAGCCAACTTTATGAACGCCTACATGTGACACTAGACTCCTGGCCAACACTATTGACAATATCTCCCCCTCCTGGTGTCACACGGCACCTTTCTCTGACTTTTCCTTTCCCTGGGGTTGCTCTCTCTGTGGTTCTCTTTAAAAACACTCCTGTGAGGCTAAATATATTAAGTGACTCACACCAAGATAACAGATATTTTTCAGATGTCTTCCTCCTTAATGAAGAACCTGGGTAACATGAGAATAGTAGGAGCCAGATGGAATAGCCTCATCAGAAAGGGGAACAACTGGGATGGTAAATCACTTTACAGTTTTTCCTGGAGCTGGCCCTGGACACTATCAGCAGGTTGAAATAGTCCCTGTGCATGGTGGTTGAAGGTAACGAAGATATTTGGGACTAAATCCATACCACAGAGAATCCTCAGAAAGAAAACACTGCACTCAAATTACAGATAGTTCATTAAATTAAATACCATGATAGAATTTGTTACTTATACCATGGTTACACTCAAGGAAAGCTGAAGTGATGACCTGGGTGTGGTCCATTCTTAATTCATGAAAAACATAATGTTTTCTTTTCTGTTCACCTCCAGCAAGAGTGAGTGACCTTCAAGACAAAAAGTTACTTTTTATTTTTTTATTTTTCTCCAGCTTTACTGAGATATAATTGACATATAGCATTAGTTTAATGTATGCAATGTGTTGATTTGATACACTTATATATTACAATATGATTACCACCAAAGCTTTAACTAATGCCTCCGTCTTGTCATCTAGTTACCATTTCTTTTTGTGGTGAGAACATTTAAGATATACTCTCTTAGCAACTTTCAAGTATATAGTACAGTATTTTTAACTACAATCATAATGTTATACAGGAGATGTCCAGAACTTGTTCAACTTCTATCTGGAAGTGTGTGCTCTTTGACCAATATCTCACCTTAATCAGACGAAATTTCAGAAGTGTTGCCTTAGCAATATGAGCTGTAGAAATTTATGCTAAGTAAGCAGAGGGAACAACTTTTGGGATACCACCGTAAATAATCTCTGAGTCTGAGAAGAACAGTGTTTGATCAGGCCCAGGTGGCATGAAACAACTCAGTGAGCCTTTGCCATTGAGAGAAGAGACAGAAGGTGTGGACAGTCACAGCATCCTTACTGTCTGGGTGGAGCTGGGCAAATCAGTTAACCTCCCTGACTTTCAACGCCCTCTTCTGTGACTTTCTTGATAAGGAGACATAATTCAACCTCACTTTCAAAGTTGTTATGAAAACTCTAAAACTTCAATTATTTAATTCCCCATTGGAGAAAGTCCCAAATGCCAGTGCTGGTGTGTACATTGCCATGTATGGCTAAAATGGAAGCAGTGATAATTTATTCACCAAAAGAATGAAGGTTATCTTTGCTTGAAATGCTTCTGCCCACATCTTCAACTGATGTACTCATCTTTCAAGACAGCTCCTGTGTCTCCTTCTCCAGAAAGCCTTCTCTGAACCCAATTTAAGTTGTATGGTTTCTTTATGCTTCCATATCATACAGAGTTATGTATGAGAATAAAGTTGACTGCACTGGAGAAGAACTGTTGATGTATGTGCCTGTTTCCTCCATGAGTCTGTAAACTCCATAAGGACAGCAACTTCATCTTATTCAACCTCTGTATTCCCAACATATTCACTGGATGACCCTGGTCCAAATAATTCTGTGTCTCCTGACTTGTGCAATAATCTCCTAAAGGAACCCTCTGTTGGTTTTGCTACTCCCTCTAATCCATTGTCCACTCTGTCACCAATGTGATCTTCTTAAATGAAAATCTGATGATAGCTTCTCTGATTAAAAATCTTTGAGTGGTTTTTCATTGCCCTTATGATATAGGCCAGAACCCTGCAGATATGTTGTAAAGCCCTGCGTAATCTCAGACTTGGCCTACCTTCTACTTGATCTCATGCTCCACTGACTTCAGTTACTTCTAAAACACATAAGCTCTCTGAAATGTCCTTCTATGTCTCCTTATAGTAGATAACTCCACCCCTTAAGCTAGAGTGAAATACGTCTCCCTTGAGGAAGGCTTCTATGACCTTGTACCCCAATCCTCCACCAGCTATATCAGATCCTCCATTATATCTTCTCAGTGTAACACCAACCACCTCTGTAGCACTTTTCACAACATTTATTAAGTAATTAATTGTGAAATTGTTTACTTGTTTTCTACCTACTCCCACAGAATGAAAATTCCATAAGGGCAGAGATATACTTTTCTTTTCACTGTTAGATTACCAATAGTCAGAAAGTACTCAAATGTTACTTGATGAGTGAGTAATAAATAAATTTTTAAATGTCTATAAAACTGTGGAAATTCTATTAGTATTTAATAGATGGATGGATGATTAAAATGACCTCCTTACTCAACTTGTTTCCACATTTGTCCCCTCCACAGATTCAATTCTCCACACAAAAGTCAGAACAACTGTTTTAAATAATTGTGTCTTACCATGTCACTCCTCTGCTCAAACTATCTAAACCCTCACTCAAAACACCCAATATCCTTTCAGAGGCACACCATGTTATACACAATCTAACCCACCCCTGTTACTCCTCTGAAGTCATCCTCTATTTTTCTCCCTTTGTTCCCTCACTGCAGCCACTCTGGCTTCCTAAATGTTTTTCGTGCATGCCAGACACACTGCTGCTCCAGGGCTTTTCACTAGCTATTCTTTCTGCCTGGAGTGGATCTTTTCTCTAAAGTACCCTTATAAAACTCTTCAAATACTAACAACAAAATTCCTCTCTGAAGAAACAGGACAAGGAGGACTTTCTATGAAAAGAGAGTAATAGAAACCTGATTTACCCTCCTTCCTGAAACAACAACAATAGAAATATGTGAAGCAATACATAGACATCAGAATAGATGTTGAACAGTTTTTATAACATCATTCCATGTGTTCAAGGAGTTAGAAGGAAGATTAAACGGTTAAATATAGACATGGAAAATTAAGAAAATCTTAAAATCATTGAGGCAATGAAAGGACACATTGTAGACAAAGGAACAAAGATAAAAATTACAGCAGACTACTTCTTGGAAACAATGAAAGCCAGAAAACAGTGGAGAAAGATCTTTAAAATACTGAGAGAAAAAAATTTCAATCTATAATTCTAAAACTATCTTCTGAAAGCAAAGGCAAAATACTATTCAGACATACGAAAGCTAAAAGAATTCATCACTAGCAAGTGTTGGAGAAGTTGTGGAGAAAAGGGAACCCTCATACACTGGTGTGGGATTGTAAGTTGGTGCAGCCACCATGAAAAACGGTATGGAGATTCCTCAAAAAAATTGAGTCTAGAACTACCATATGATCCAGTAATTCCACTTCTGGGTATTTATCAAAAGAATATGAAAACACTATCTCAAAAAGATATATGCACTCCCATGTTCACTGCAACATTATTTACAACAGCCAAGATATGGAAACAAGCTAAGTGTCTATCAATGGATGAATGGATAGAGAGGATATGGTATGTACATAAAATGGTACTACTCAGCTATAAAAAAAAAGAATGAAATCTTGTCATTTGTGATAAAATGGATGGACTTGAGGATATAATGCTAAATGAAGTAAGTCAGGAAGAGAAAGACAAATACTGTATAATTTCACTCATGTGTAGAATTTAAAGTAACAAACAAACCAACAAACAAACAAAAAAAAACTCTTAGATACAGAGATCAGATCAGTGGTTATCAGAGAGGTAGGGAGTTGGAAGGTGAGTGAAAAGGGTGAAGGGGATCATTGTATGGTGATGGATAATAACTAAACTTTTGGAAATGATCACTTTGTAGTGTACAAAGATGTCATATTATACTATTGTATACCTGAAACTTATATAATAAAAAAGACACTGTAAAGCTATAATGAGCAAGATAATCTTGCATTGGTGTATTGATGGATATATAGATAAATGGAACAGAATGGAGAGTCCGGTCATGTCGGGCCAATTTATTTTCCACACAGTTATAAAGTCAGATCAATGGAGAAAGGATGGTGTTTTCAACATAAGGCGATGGGGGAATTGGACATTATTTATAAATTTTTTAAAGAGCCATTATGCATACTTCACACCATATACAAAAATTAACTCAAAAGAGATAATAAATTTAAATGTGAACATAAAACTATAGTGCTCCCAGAAGAATACATAAGAGAAAACCTTTGTAATTGGGAGCTACACAAAGATTCCTTAGATATAACACTAAAAGTCTAAGAGAAATAAATGATCAATTAAGAACATCTGCCTGCTCTTCAAAATACACTGGTAAGAGAAAAAAAATAGTTGTGAATAGTATACCAAGGATGCCAAAAATATGTATATTCATGACTTGTATACATCTTTTGTTATCGGTATATATTGAGTATTACAATTTTAAGGTTTTTCCTCTCTTAAATTGTGTATACATTTTTTTTGGCATCCTCTGTATCTGACAAAGGGTCTGTCTTCAGAATATTTACCACTCAAAACTCTGTAAGAAAAAAACAAACCCAGTTTTTCAAAATGGCAAAATATTTTAACAGCTCACCAGAGATGTTCAGAAGACAAACAAGCACATGAAAAGATGATCAACATCAATATTCATTAGGAAAATACAAATTAAAACCTCAAAAGATACTAGAACACACCTTGGAGGATGTCTAAAATTAAAAGAGACTGATCATCACAAGTGTCAATGAGGATTTCAAGCAACTGGGAAATCTATAATGTTGCAATACTTTTAAAAAAGAGCTTGGGGGGTGGTAAGGGGGGAGGTAAGGGAATTAGAAAGCACAAGATGGCCACGGGGAAACGAAAGTCAATTTTGGGGAATGTAATCAATAATGTTGTAAAGATTTTGTAGGGTATCCGATGGACACTTGTCTCATTAGGGAGACCACCTCAGGGATGATGTAGATGCCTGATCACTGCACTGTACACCTGAAGCTGAAGTTGAACAATAATGAATGTCAACTACAGTATATATATATATATGTATATATATATATATATATATATATATATATATATATATATATATACATATATATATATATATATTTACAAGAAGTGGAGTACAACATTAGGAATAGAGACAGTGGAAATGTAATGGCTGTGTGTGATGTTGAGGGGTAGTGGATAGGAGGAGGGCGGTTGTCACTGTGTGAGGTATATAAATGATAAATGTCTAACTATTTATTACATTGTTTTGTGCACCTAAAACTAAAAAAAAAAAAAAAAAAGGGTCCTAAAAAAAAAAAAAAGCTTGGCAGTTTCTTAAAAGCTAGACTGGTAGTTACCATATTTCACAGCCATTTCATATCTAGGTATTTATCCAAGAGAAATAAAGCACATGTCACGTACACCAAGACATGTAGAAGAATGTTCATAGCAATTTCATTTATAATATCCAGAAACTGGAAGCAATCTACATGTCCAACAAATAGTCAATGGATAAACAAACAATGGGATAGTACTCAGCAATAAAAAGGACTGAACCATTGAAACACTCGACAAGATGAGTGAATCTCAAAATAATTACGTTGAGTGAAAGAAACCATACCAAAAGGAAAAAAAAAAAAGTACATGCCACACGATTCCATGTACATCAATACCTAGAAAATTCTAACTAAAGTATAGTGACAAGAAGCACAATAATGACTGCTGGTGGAGTGGCAAGGAGAATCAGAGGGGATAGATGACAAGAGGGAGGAGAGTGGTGGATACATTGATTATCTTGATTGCAGTGATTGCTTCTTGGGTGTATACTATATATATCAAAACTTTACAAATTGTCCACTTTAAATACATATGATTTATTGTATGTCAGTTACATCTCAATGAAGCTATTTTTTTATAAAAGGTCACCTTATCAATGAGGTCTTCTCTGACTCTCTCATTTAAAATTGTAATATGGTCCCTCAGACGCCACCCCTCTGCTCTATTTTTTTACGATAGAGTCCATCATTTTCCAATATAACCTAATTTACTTATTTATTTTGTTTATACTACCTCTTCCCACCTACAGTGAGCTAAACTATAATATTCCTGAAGTCAGAGGTATTCTTTAGTAATGTGTCCCTAGCAACTAGAAGAAAACTTAAGTGAAGGAAGGAAGGAAGGAAGGAAGGAAGGAAGGAAGGAAGGAAGGAAGGAAGGAAGGAAAGAAAGAAGGAAGGAAGAAAGGAAAGAAAGAAGGAAGGTAGGCAGGAAGACTTATTTGTCTCTCTGCCCTCTATGAGCTCTCTCATATCCTTTTTTTTTTTTTTTTTAACACAGAATGAGTCCTCATGCCTAAAAAACATGAAATGACAGGAAGAATTCAGGACATATGTATTCTATTCACAGTTCTTTATTAATTATATTCAGTCTTTCTAGGTTTTAGTTTCCTCACTTAAAAATAAAGAGAACTTTTAACCAGATGAATTTTAGTATCTAAATGTTTGTTATTTGTAATGTACTTCTCTCAAAAATAACCTACTAATCCATCAGAATGGGGATGACTTAGTGAATTATAGTATATATATGTACTATAGTACTATGTAGTGACTTTTGCAAATGAAGTAGATTTATATGAATTAACCTGAAAAAAATATCTAAGTCAAAAATTAAGCAAAAAGAGATGCTGTCAAACTATGTGTATGATATGATCCAATATAGTAAAATTACTATAAAACTATGTATGTGCATATATGTAGTCGGACAAAGAGGCACAAGGAATACTCCGGTGTGATGGTTGCTAAACTGTTAGCTGTGGTTACTTTAGGGGTCTGTGGCAGGGGAAGGGAGAGTTTCACTTTTTAATTCATATACTTCAAAACAAGAAAAGTGAATATATGGCGACGGAAGGAGAACTGACTATGGGTGGTGAACACACAATGTGATATATAGATGATTTGTTACAGAATTGTATACCTGAAATCTATGTAACTTTATTAACCATTGTCACCCCAATAAACTTTAATAAAATAAAAAAAAGAAAAGTGAAGTATTATAAAAAATCCATTTTTTGTATTTTTCTTTTTTTCCAATGTTTCTTTTTCCATAGGACTATTTTTCTTTTTAGTATTATAATTTTGCTCCTGACCCCGAATTTCCACTTCTGTTAGGACTCTTTAACTAGACTGCAGATTGCAAAGCTCATGTGTCTATTTTTCTGGGCCTGCATATCACATTGAAACTAACAGCAGAGTGGATTGGGCAATGCCTAAGGCTATCATAGCCAGTCCTTAGCCAGGCTATGGGAGCAGAGACATTCCAAATGCACATAGTACATTTTGGTCAGTCTGTGGCAAAATAGTTTTGCTTTATTGGTTCTTCCTTACCAAGAAAGGAACCAGCTTTATAAAACCTAGTATATCACATAACCTTATAAGGGCTGGCATAAAAATTCTTTCTCCCAATACATTGTTAAAATCAGAACACCCTCCCTGTCCTTATTACATTCCAGAAAGAAGTTTGGGCTGGTATCATTCCACAAAGGAAGAACAGGCTTTGGAAACAACAAAGTCCAAGTGTTTCTCACAGTTGCATTTGGTTTCACTTAGATAATTCTTGGCAGAGTACATCCTTCCTTTCTAGCTGACCATTTTGTCTAAATGAAATGAGAAGCTAATATAAGACACTCCTACAATTCCAGACAGGTCCTTCATCAAAAACGTAACATGACAAAATCCCCTTTAACCATGATAGGATTGTTTAAGACCAAGGTACATGACTATCATACCAGCTTCCAAATTCTCAGGTAACCTATATCCTTTCCTGTTGATGGGCATTCAGTTTGCACCTGTTCCCATCGCTTCAGCTGCTACCAGGTGGAAACAGTGTGTGCAGGTATGAAAGACACCAATCCAAAAAGTTTGCTTAATATCCCAAGTCTGTGCCAAGCTCACTGCTGAATTGCATTTAGTATGTTTCCTAAATGTGCTTACTCTGCAGAAAAGATAAGTTTCTTCATCCTGTAGAAAAGGTATAGTTTCTGCACTTCAGTGGACAAGATGGGGTGGGGGGGTGGAGGAGAGAGAGAAAGAGAGAGACTGGAAAAGAGAAGAAAAAAGGTGAGGTTCTGCAATCTGGAAAGCAAGGATTTCCCACTTTTTATGATTCACTGGTAGCCATTGTTTATCTGAGATATAACCATGTTGTTATAGCAAGATAATCCAATTTGGGGGAACAGCAGCCCCAAGATACAGCATTAATTCCAGCTGAATACTTGGTCTGAAAACAATATGAGCGGGGACATTTAGAAAATTAGACTTTTATTATAAGCATATGGCTTGTTAAGAAGTCAAATTGCATCAAGGGACAAAGCAAACGGCTTCATTTGTGAAATCTGCATCCTCTTTAGTTATATGACTTCCCCAAAAGTTGATGCCACTAATGTTGACTTGAGGCACCTTAAATATCAGTATACAACTTGGATACAGATTGCTTGCAATCTACATTTCTAAACAAGAAAATAAATAAGTAATTTTTCTCCAATCCTTTGTAGACTATATGTCCCTTGAGATGACTCCTTTTTCTAATTCATTATATCTTTTAATAGAATATAGAATAATCTTTTAAGCTGTAAAAACACAAGTGATATTGTGATATTTATTATGTGCCTATGAGTTTATGCTTATATGTGTATTTTATTGTACATGAGAGACCATATAAACTAATGATATTTGTTGTACCATACTTCTTTTTGTCTAAAACATTATGTGAACACAAATATAGATGAGTAAATAAAAAGGTATGCTTCTTACCTCTGCCTTTCTAGATATATTTTTCATTTTATTTCATTCTTTTGTCTATCTCCTCTGCCAGGTACTTTTTACCTATTGTGATCACCTAATTTATATCCTTATTTTTTTCCTTAATGCTAACACTCAAATTTCCAACTCAATGGAGTCTTGTCTGTCAAAAATATCACTTTTTGCAAAAAGATTTTATTTTTGTCTTTGAAAGTTGAAAAATAAAGTGGCATGGGAAAACAGTTATTTCTTAATATAAGAATGATTACAAATCCTTCAGCACCCACTGAGAAGGTAAAAGAGACTAGAAAGGACTTACCTTAAATGGAGACAGCAAATTAATTTACTTAAAATGTGCCAGCTCTTTACCACTTAGCTAAGCTATAGTCTCCCAGCAGTTGTTTTCCAAGGACTAAAAGACTCTCTAAAGAAAAATAACATCAAGAAAATTGTCTCAAGAGATAGAACTTTCAAAAAACAACTGAAGGATTTCCAAATGATGCTTTGGGCTTGGTCTGCCTCAGAGTTACCAAACAACATAGTCCCCCGTTATGGAGAATACCACCAACATTTCACCAATGAATTCAGTTAAGCCTAATCAAATGTAAGTGATGGGTTACAGATAAATTGTAAATGCATCTGCCTCCTAAGGAAGAAGAGATGAGAGAAGCCACAACTACACAATAGAAATTAAAGAGTCTTAATACACAGTGGGCAGGAATGGGGATAAAAACTGAGCAGAGAAGAGGCGGCAGTGTACCAAAGACAGCCCATGGCCTGGAGGGCAAGGCCTGAGCTATAATCTCACTGAAATCTGGGTCACTCAGGGTGTCATGCATAAGACAACAAAACTGCCTGAAATGATGCTGAAGTCTCTTCTTTCTCTAAAATCAAGTAACTTCAATTACTTTAGATTTTGATCCTGGTGTATCTCTCAGTAGATGTGAAAAAGCCTATATCTGATGCATTGTTTCCTGAATCAACCATCACACAAATCTTAGAGTTGTATAAACAACTTGGGAAATCATGACACACAGGGTAAAATAAAACCATGGCTTCAGGTTCCAGCTTAAAATGACAATACATTAATTAGGAGAGAGATCAATAAAGCTTAGATCAGTCTTTATTGTTTGGGGTGAGCATCAAGATTACTCATAGGGGATCTGAACGGTCTCCAAAGCAGGAAAGAGCCCCTTCCCTAAAAGAGTTTACAAGGGGCACTGACAGACACAGCCATCCCTTTGAGGAAGAATCAAACGAAATTAGTTCTTGGCAATGTGCTAGTCACTTTGAAGGAACAAGATGGTTGAAGCTGCTGCCCAGAAGGACTTTAGGCTCTGTTACAGTGAAACAAGATGACGCAAAGGAAACAAATAAATGCTAACTCTGAGCGGGCACCCTCTGCCCTGAAGGCATCTTGACCAGCACAGCCTCAGGAGGCTTTAGGAAAGGGATGGGAAGAGTGGGGCCCTGGAGGATGAGCTAGACTAAAGCATCAGGTAAACCAGGAGGAAGTACGGGACATCAGAGCAGGCATGGACTCGACCCTTGAGGGATGAGAGAAAGCCATCCAACTACATTAAAGGATACTGAGGATGAGTGAGGACTAATGGTCACTAGGAAAGGGTGCAGCTGATGATAGAGGACCCTGGAAATCATCCCAGAGCCATGAAAATGTTTGGAGTTGACCCACAACTGCTAATATAGAATAATCTTCAAGGCATAGATAGGGTTGAGTGAAAAGCGCAAAACGCAAAACATTGACTTTATACCACATACTGCTTCTTTAACAAGGGAGATGGGCCTATGTGATTGATTGCCCATGCAGGGGAATTTCTGAAGGACATGTAGCAACCTATTAATTGTGGTTGCCTCAGAGGGGTTGGGGCTGGGTGACTGGGGTGGGAGCAGGAGATTTATGCTTAACTGTCCACATTTTCTAACTATTTGAATGAACAGGAGGCGAGAGAGAAAGGGAGAAAAGGAATAAGAGAGAGACAATGTAAGAGGAGAGAAGTGGGCAAAGGAGTCCAGACTTGAAGCAATAGGCTGCGTACTTTCTCCTACTTCATCAGAAATGTGGAAGATTGGTAAATCAACTAGCAGGTTGCATCATAAAGCTCTAGAAATGGACTAAAGAAAAGTGATGAAAGGAGCAAAAGAAAGCAAAGTTTGGTTGAATAGGGGAATTGAAAAGAAATAAGTTCTATTATTTTAATACAGAAGAAACGAGCATGGTTTTACATTGTAAATTCCTATAATTTATCAAAAACAAACAAACAAACAAAAATCCTCAGAGAAAGGAAAACAAAAATGTTGAAATCATTATCAAAAGAATTTTTTCTTTGCTTTATCAGTTTTATAGGCCACAATATTTAGCATTCAAAAAAAGGAAAATGAAGATTATGGAAATAATATCTACAGGGCAGATTTTACTTCTTGGAAGAAATATATGCACATACAAGTTATCATTCAGGATTTTAGGCAGCAATTACTATTCTTAAACACAATCTTCCATCCATCTAAACAATCCTAGAAAAATTCACATAATAACAAGATATAGAATGATTCAACAGATCACCAAGTACCAGTCTTTCTCATCAGTACTGTGGCAAACACCAATATCCCCCAGCCACTGTCTTCAGCACTCAGGTTTCAGCCAAGCTGACTTCACCAGAGAGTACTGCACCCAGCAGACATAGCAAGAAGGATCCCATCATGTGCTCACACATGAACATCTATGCAGGCAAAACCTAACGCATGTACAATATCTGGCCCACTGTTTTAATCACTGCAAGATCCAAAATTCATGGGTATCATATGCGGTAACATTGGTAGTCGGACAGCAGAAGTCCCAGAACTTCCCGGGCTGTTGCAGGGGCATTATAGGAGAACTCCCAACCCATATCTATGACCTGAGACTCCCAGCTTGATGTCAGTGATTATCTTCAAAGCAGGAGACCAACTGAGAGGAAAAGTGACCCACTGGGCCACTTGATTAAGTGTTAGTTGGAGAATTTTCCACTGAGTATACATTTTACAATGCAGTTAGTGAGGGAGAGAGAAAAAAAAAGTCTGTCTTACAAATATTCTTGGGGAAAATGGCTCATGTATGAAGAAGCCCACTGCCCACAGGCCCACCACAATGGACCAACCATTAATCTACAAATGTATGTGAGGAATATGCTCCCATTGCTCCGTATGGCAGCTTTGTTCCCCTGTCCCTATGAGAGGGCCATCTGCATAGAACATCCAGCCCTGCCATCAGCACACTTCAGAGGCTTTTACATAGAGGCAACAAAAGCCCAAATAAGGATTTGCAAGAGTTAAACAAATGTCTGTTCTCTTATTCCTTGGTCTTGCTCAGAGGGGTGCTTTCTTGGCCATGTTTCTGTGAGCTAATGGGGGTGGGATGGTTTAAAGCAGGAGCAGCAAACTGCAGCCCACAGGGTCCACCACCTATTTGTATAAATAAAGTTTATTGGGAACACGGGTGCTCCCTGCCTTTTACATATTGTCTATGGCTGATTCTATAGTACAATGACGGAGTTGAATTGTGACAGGGACTATATGGCTTGCTAAGCTTTAGATATTTACTATGTCCCTTTACAGAAAAAGTTTGCCAACCTCTAGGTTAAAGGCCAATATAGTGTGTTTCTACTTCATCAAATCCCACCCCCACCTGTCACAACCTCTACATCAAGTTTCATAGAATGGAGGTGGCTCTACCTATGGGAAGTGAAAGAGTCCAAGTACAGTATATTGGGAAGAGTTCCAAATTGTGATCCTGTCACTTAGAAAGTGGCCAGTTCACTCTGACCTGTCCACCACCACATTGACAGGACTATAATTTGCTGTTGGAGACCAGTTCAATCCCCATGGTTTGGGATAAAATGAGAATGTAGCAAAAGTTCTTCAGATGTGGGGACCCACATCTGAAGAATGGATTGATTCACATTGGATGGGTTGATCACATTGTCATCCTCACATGAACAGATCAGTAGGGCCATGGGATCAGTAGATCAATCTTTCATATGAGAACATGGGGTGCCCTCGCTACAATGAGAAAGACAGAAAGAAACAAACTCTTCTTGATCTTATCTGTCAACGTTTGTGGTGTCACGTTCATCGATGGACAACGGTAGTAGGACCTTGGGTGGGGGTTTGGGGGGGAGTCAGTCATTTTAAATGAGAAGTTTGGAAGAGAGGGAGACACGATCTGGCTGTGCCAGGAAAAGCATCTCAGTGGTCAGCACTGAAGAACATTCATGGGCCATAAGATGGCCATTCGTCTTGGCTTGGGTTCAGCCTGGAGCCCTGGGTTTGTCTGGCACTTTGAAAGAAGACTTTTCCCCAGGACTAAAGAGCATGACCTCCCCACGGGAAGGGACACAGACAGCAGGAAGAGGTTCCTTTGCACATTGTCTGTTGTCCCACTCTCTGCCTGTCATTAACACTACTCCCAGTTTTTCAGTATTAAAAGAAACTCCTGCAGCTATTCTAACTTGGATGGTGGGCACACTCTAATCTGGCAACTTACATTGTTGTTTTTGTTTTCTTGTTTTTTCCTGGAGAAAGATATAAGTCCCCTAATTAATCATCAATCAAATCATCAAAGCCTAACAGAGAAGTGGGTTTAACTCATACTCTCATAAAAGGAGCTCAGCTATTTCAAAGTGAATTTTCAGATCAGTACTAGGTACCTGGCAGCACCTTTCTCCTATGCTTAATAGCTATGGATGAACACTTGATTTCCTACCAAAATGAAAACTTTCATGGTACAAAGAATAACATAAGATTTACTAAGCTTTTTGTTTTATTGTTAATAAAGACGTGTTTAATATTTTAAATTATCACAATTAATACAATTTTTTTTTTATTTCACTGCTGAAGCTGATCCCTAGAGCAAGAATGCATAATTCATACTGATAGATATTAAAATCGCTTTTCAATTAATTATTGGCCTTAAAATCAAAGCTATAAACACCCTATGTCAGAAAATGTATTCTGCTTTCTGCCTTACATTCAATTTCATTGGAAACATAAGAGTGGATAAGAACTTCTTGGTTATTGATGAGTAAAAAGTTATAAAACTTGTCAGGAAGAGAAATTTCTTTCTGTTTATAAATTTTTACATAAATTATTTAATCAAGACATGCATAATATAAAATACCTAAAGATAAGAGAAAGCATTGAAATATTAAAGTGTTTAATTCTGATTTAATAAATACTTTAACAGCTCTTATGGACCAGTTTTCTTCACAAACATCCTCAATTAATCACCTCACAGAACCTTTGTGAAATAGGCATTTTACATGAGCCCATTTTACAAATGAGAAAATAAAATATCATTAAATTTGCCCAAGGTCACGTACTAGTAAGTAGACTTCCCATTAAATCACAACGCTTCAAAATAGACTTTATAAAATCCAAATATGAAGAAAATCCAGAAACGTAATGTCAAAAAGCCAATATAATAATTAGATACAATATGTTTTTATTCTCTCAATTAATATTTCCCAATTTATAATTGTAAAGATTGCAAGCATCAATACAAAGCAGCAAATAAAACGAACACTGCCACTGTTACAAACTATTATTGTCAATAACGGAGAGTATATTATACAAAAGAATACAGAAAAAAAATTTTAAGCTAATGTTTATTTAAACTATTTCAAGGATCTGTTGTGCTCTCCTACTGGAGAGTAGAATTCGGCTGTTCTCTGTGTTGCACGAGACTGGAGGGGATTCTTGCTCCCGCTGCTGGCTGATGAGCGCTCTCTTGTGTCATTTTATGAAAGCTAATTCAGTCGTTAACATTTTAGGGGTATTCCACACCCCGTTAAGAATATAAAAGCTATGGATCACTCACCCCTGAAGGATGCACTACTGAAATATGCACACACACTATTACTGAAAATTTGTAAATAAGCAGATCAATGAAAGGACAAATCCACAGGCAATTCCTTCAAACACACACACACACACACACACACACACACACACACACACACACAAATACAGACCCTTCCCATTCCCGATGGAACTGGGCAAGTAATGTGGTCTTTGGCCAACAGAATGGTTTAAATGATACTTAATTTGAAGATGTTAGGAGTGTGACTGTTTGTGGAAATAATAAATCCAAATTTCAAAGTGGCTGAAATAACCTCAAATCTTGGTAGCATCAGAGCATGTTTTCAGGAACAAAAAAATGCCTTTATCATTTTACAAATACCTTACTAATTTACTTCCTACCAGCTCTGGAATACTTTACTGCAAAATAGCCCTAGAAAGTTTTCTTTTTCTTTTTATAAAGGTAAATTCAATTTCTCAACAAAAAAATAATTTTAGACCTCCATTTCAGATTCCTGCATTCATAGTTGGTTATAATTTATTTCTTTAAAGTTTAAACCTGTGTTTGAATACCCATGTATTTTTTATTAAACAAATAGAATTTTTAAAATTTCTGGCAATGCATTTTTCTCTTTAAAAAATGATTGCTTTCAACCATCTTAAAATTCCAAAATGCTTATTTAAAAGTATAGCAAATGTGAATTCTAAAATTCCACAAAATAAGAGAGAAAGGGAGGTAAAATAAGAGAAAGGATTTTAAGCAAACTCTACAATTTCCAGGAAATTGAATCATCATATATTAAATAGAAGGGAAGCTAGCCTTATGTTGTTTATCTACAAATCTTTCATATGAGAACTTGGGGTCAAAAACCATGTGCTACGTATCTTTTGCTTCTAGAGGGATATACTGATGATACAATAACTGTATGATGCTATGTGAAGTCTTCAGCAGAAAGACAATATAATTGGGAAAATCCTAATTTTAGTATTTTGCTACTGCTCTGTTAGTGCTCTAAGCATCTTTTCCTTTTCATGTTGTCTGTATACTATATATGAGGTTTCCCACCTTCTTACACCATTTAACATTGGTTCTTGTACAATTCATTTGTAGTTACAAATACTGCAATGCAGTATTTTTACATATGTATATTCCAATAAGTGTTCCTATAATACTTATTGATCATAATAGATTTTTTTTTTTTTGGTTATGGATCTCTTTAAGCGATTTTCTTTAAAAAGAAAAAAATCAGAACACATCCTTTGAAGTAAGGTGAAGATGTCCCCATCTGAATACCTACTGCTAATTGGTGTTTTTCCAATCCTAGCACTTTACTACCTTTCATTTTGAACATTTTGAGATTGCCAGGATTTCTAGCAATCATTATACACATGACTCAACAATTCTGGACTGAGAATTTTTTCTGTTTTTTCTTCATTAAATAATTGAGGAGACTCATAAGCAAGCAGCTTGGCATTCTTATATTTTATCCTGTAACAGAAAGGCAATTAGAGTCATTTTCCTGACTAATGTTGGTATCCTTCTAGTTGTGTGTGTGTAATTGCATGTGTGTAATTGCAGTTTTAATTTTAAAAACTTCTGAAAAAGAAATTGATGATATGCTTAAGTCAATTCTTTTCCTTTACTTCAATTCTATATGCAACAAAAACTGTATGTAAATGAGTTCCCCATGCATTGAACTTCAGTACCAGCATTGAAGACAAATAATACCAAAAATGCATTTACATGGTATTATATTCTGATTCTGGTATTCTATTCCAAAAAGCATGAATCATACCCACACACCCACCCCCATAGACCATACCTCTGAGAACTGTGAGGAAGAAAATTCCCACCTCTGGGTTCCTTCTTGACTCCAGACAATCAGTAACCAGTCATTAAGTGATATACAGTCATTTAAACAATTCAATTGTCCAGCACATTCCTGACCATGTTCCTGGGCCTGTGACCAAATAGACCACAAACAGTGGAGTTCTTCCAAGCCCAACCGCAGGCTCTCTTCTCTCTTCCTTTCTCATCCATACCCCAGATGGAACCTTCACTCCCAAATTTCTATGTCTAGGCCAGACCTTTACACAGAGTTCCAGACCCCATGTTCAATATTTGGGGGTCTCAAAAACATCTCCAACTCCACCTGTCTAAAGGAAACTCAAGTCTTCACAGGCTCACATATGGCTGCTGCGCTAGTGAATGCCACAATCATTCTTCCAGATATACAATCCAGAAATTTGGGAGCAAACATTAGAAACTCCCTTTTCCCCACCTGATATAGTCAATTCATCACCTAATCCTATAAATGTAAATGCCGAAACGTCTACAGAATCCATCCATTTTCTCCCTCTCCACTGCCACCTCCCTAATTCAAGCTACAGTTATTACACACTTGGGCCTGCTGAAACACCCCCTGTGTCTGCCCAAATATACTCGTGCCTTCTGAAAGTGGTTGTTGATGCTGAACCAGCATGTTCTCCTGCTGCACCCACCTGAAGCCCGTTGCTTTCAGGTTGAAATTCCTCAAAGGACCTGGACGCTTTGCATCACCTCATGCGACCCACTCTCTTCCCACTTCTAATCTACCATGGCTCCATCAGTGCCTCATGCCTTTCTTTCCTTTCCCCTCCAGATTCTTCCTTCTTCCCACTTGGTTTCTCTTGTTAGCTGCTGCTCATCTGTCATATCTCAGCTCAAGAATCATTCTTTATAAATATTCTTTCCTCAACCCTCACAGATTCACAGCACCCTACTACTTCTCTTATTTGTCACAACTGGTAAATACAAACCTGATTGTTTGGTTGATACATTTTCCGTCTATTCAATTATAGGTCCTATGAGGAGGGACCAAGTCTGTTTTGCTCACTACTGTATGCCCACTTTATTCATTTTAGAACATAACTGTTGCATGATTAATATTTGTTGACAAAAATATTTTTGTGTGAACAAAGTATAGCAGTCATGAAAAAAATCACTTTGCTAATGCGTGCAGAATAAGGAGATGGTGTTGTTAACTTCTCCTTTTATAAATGCACCATACCACCCAACATACAGACCAAAAAAAGGTATTGATTCTTTTCTATATTCCAAACATTATGTGTATTATGCTCTGTACTCAACATGCAGTATCTCACTGAATAAATTTAGAATATATAATCACACTTTTGGGCATCGATCAGGATGACTGGCAGGGACACTGTGCACTTTTACCTGTGTCATTACAGAATCATCACAACACTGCATGGAATAAGAACTCTCTCAGCTCGGCCAGTGATGGCAAAGAAGCTCAGAAAGTTTGTGAGACGCTGAATTCACTTGGCCAGTTAAATGGCAAAGCCTAATGTGACCCTCACTCAGATCATACGACTCCACTTCCAGTACTCAATCCAACACAACAGTTGGCCCAAATTGTGGAAAATTACATAGAAATGTGTATCTCATACTGCTAACCAGACTCCCCAGAAGACTGGTTTTGATGATCTAAAATGTTTTATCCCCTAATTTGTGTTTTCTTCAAGTAGCTACCGTGAGTAAAAGTTAGGACTTCTTCACAATCCCCAGCAAAACAACTTAAGTAGACCCATTACCTCTCCTCATAGCTCCAACATTCTCATCCAGGGCTAGTAGGACTGGCCTTGCCTTTGCAAATTGCCTCTACCCTGTGCCACAAACAAGAAGTTATAAATTAAACCTGGAGTTATAAGTGTTTCTAGGAAATTTGCTTCCTGGGATCACTAAGTTTTTAAAACTCTTTTCTGTTTGTCCAAAAATCTACAGAGAAGTTACTATTTTTCTGCTTCTTAGACTGGTAACTTGGCAATTTGTTCTCACTATGGGACCAAGTACAAAGAGAACAATTCAAAATATATATTTATTTATGTATATATTTATTTATGCAATACCTTTGGCGTGTTCATTTATTGGCCTTCTGAGTAGGGCTGAAATTGTTTTTTTAATTATTATTACTATTTAAATGTTCCTATAAAAAAAATCTATTGCTTTAAAATCCAGGATGACTCAAAAATATTCTGTGTACTTTAGCGATATTATTTACTGATTTTTAAACTAACGGCTTAAAATAAACTACAGGATTCAAGAGAAAATAGCATTTTCAGGAGGTTTCTTTCAAACACTGAGGTTAAGCACTGAGGAACTCTGGCCGGCGGTACAGGACCACTGACAGGAGGTGCAGTGATGGTGCTAGTTCACAGGCTTTCGAGAGTTCTTGCGAAGTAGTAATTACAAGGTCTAGAGAATGAGACAGCTCTTCTGGAAGCCATCTGATGCACTACAGAAAGACAAGAAAGGCTGCTTTCAATTAGCCTCCCATTTAAAGCAAAGCATGAAAGCCACTGGGCCACCACGACAACACAGAGACTTTTTTTTTTATACAATTTCCCCCCCTTTCTTCCTCTGCCCCTCCCCCACACACACACACCCCCACTCCAGTTCAAGCCGTTGTTTCTCAGTCTAGTTGTGTAGGACACAGCTTCCTGACCTGTGTTGGTATTATGAGTCTTGGGCAACCCCTGGTTGAGGCAGTCGGTTGCCGGTCGTCCATCAGTCGCTCACAGAAGCTCATGGCAGCTCTTGCCAGCTGCTGCCCGCTCACAAAGGCTGCTGGCCACTCACACTGGCTGCCAGCCACTCCTGACCACTCATGCCAGCACACAGTAGCCCGAAACAGCACTCAGCAGCCCGCGGCAGCTCACAGCAACTCATGACAGCTTATGCCAACCTCCCGCTGCTCACAGCAACCCAGCTCCAAGAAGAGCTATTGTCCACAATCTTAGCTGTAAAGGGCACCGCTCACTGGCCCATGTGGGAATTCAACTGGCGACCTTGGTGTTAGAAGCATGGCGCTCCAACCACCTGAGTCACCAGGCCCCAACACAGAGACTTTCATTTCCTTCAGTTAGAGGGCAGGAAAGGCAAAAGATCAAGTATAGGACTTAATTTAAAATAAACAAAAGTTGAAAACTCATACCTGGCAAGTCTGATATATCAAAGTCAAGCCCAAAATGGAAAGGAAGATCCTGAGATTGGTACAGGATCATCTAGGAAAACTTGAGTCCTCTTATTTCCCTGCGCCCTCGGGATCTGAAGAAATGATATCTTCTCCCTATTAACAACTATGCTCCCAAATGCTTGAAGTTGATGCAGAGGCCTCTGCCTTGCAAGACAATATGCACAACCCACAAAATTGATGTCATCCCAGCCAACAGATCAGAATTAAACATCTAGCAAATAACTTGGTAGGATGGTTCTTAGAAGCTTAGGTAACAAGGACCCACCCTAAATGAAGTAGAAATGTCAAAACCGCTGTGGCAGAGCCTAGAAGAATCTATCAATAGGCTTGTAGAGGTACACATACTAGAGTAGATATTCTACGTAAACCACAAACCACCACCACCAAGTATTCCAAGAGAGGAGCCAGAGGTACTCTGTTTACTGGAGATAAGGAATGTGCTGGTGAAAGGAACACCAGCATCACTGAGAAGCTCAGAGGTGGCTGCAAGCCAGGGTGTTCACAGGAGATGCTGTTACAGAACTGACAGTAATGGAAATGACAGGGTTCAGACATAATAGAAGCCAGTTGTTAGCACTTAACTGTCAGAAGCAAGGTGGCTGCAACTACCAAACTGAGCAGCAAGAATGGAATATTAGCCAGGAGGCCTGCCCTCTAAAGAACAATGGACGGTTAACAAAACACAGTGCTCCTAGAAGCAAGATAGATGGGCATCTAAGAGAAGTATTAGTCAAAATACACAATTTTTAAAAATCAAGGATGAATGATTGCACTTAGAGTAGCTGCCCTAATAAGAAGTCACAGTCCTTTGTCCAACTTCCAGATTTGAACCAGTTTTCCTACCAACAGGCCTTTGATTGAAGAAGTTGTATCCCCATGAGGGGTACCTAGAATACCCTAGCACATATGTATATGGTAATAATTCCCCCAGTCCTTCCCCCAGAGAGGCCCCAGGCCATTTACTTAGGTAATTATGCACTGGGAAAAAGAGAATACCCAAACACTTTAAGGCCCATTAGACACAAGGTCTGATTTGACTTTGAAATCTATGGACCCAAAATATCATTATGTCACCCCTATTATAATGATGTGCATGAGCTCATGTAATAAATAGAATCCAGACCCATGGCCTAAATAGGTCTGCTATGTCCTTAATCATTTCACTGGGTCCCAAATGTGATTAGAATGAACATACTTGATAGTGGACGTAACATCTATATTAGTTTGTTGGCCTATGGCAAGTGGAGAAAACAAAGTGGAAACCACTATACACAGACACATACACAAACACTCACACACACACAACCATCCCAAACACACTGCCACATACTGCATCAAAGCTACCACATCCCAGAGGGAATAGTATTAATTATGCCACCCTGAACACCAGACTATTGCAGGGGTCATGGTCTCCATTGCATCCCAATTTTCTTCACCAGTCTGGCCCCTACAAAAACCAGATAGATTCTGATGGATGACAGTGGATTATCACAGCCAAGCAGTATTCCCAGTCACAGCTTCTATGCAAATGTGGTATATTCTTTAGAGCAGATTAACATGGTTTTAGGTATGTGATTTGTAGCCAGTAATATGACAAACGCATTCTTTTTCCACCGTTGTCAGAAATGAGGACCAGAAGCAACTTGCCTTCACAGGGGATAGACAAAGTATTAATGTATAATGTTGCTCACTTGTACCACCACATTAGAGGTGAGGGTCACTTATGATTAGCTAAGAGGTAGGGGGAAGAGGCCAAGCTCTGTTCATAAATGGTTGAGCTCAGCATGTGGACAAATCCAAAACTACTCTCACATTACAACCCCCACCTTGGTGGTGGTCAATCCTGACAGAGATAAGGAAAATTCTCCCAAGAGGCAGAGTTGTATAGTGTACCTCATCATCTACTTGGGGTGAGAAGAGGAAACCAAGGTTAAATATATAATACATAGACTCATGACTAGTGCAAATGGCATGGCTGGCTGCTAAAGGACCTACAAAGAAAGAGATTGGACTCTCAGGGACAAGGTGTCAAAGTGTTCTGGCAAAGACACATATGGAAGGACTTATGAGAGTGGATCCAGTGAGAAGATCTTTATAGAACATGAGAACATCCACCACAGAGCATCCACCATGGAAGAAGCACTAAAGATAATAGCACACTCAGACAGCTGGTGTCAGCTGGCTCTGTCAATGGCCATCCCAGTGGTGGCACAGTGGGCTCATGAACCAAGACAGGGATAAAGATGATGCCTGGCCCAATGCCACTCTCCAAGGCTGTTCTAGCTATTGCCACTGCCAAATGTCCAACTGGCCAACAATAGAAAAAAATCCTTAGCCCCCAATATGGTAGCATCCCTCATGGAGACCAACTAGCTACTTGGTGGCAAATTGATTACATTGAGCCCTTCTTCCCTGGAAGGAGCAGCAACTCATATTGATTAAAAAGAATACATATTCCAGGTATGATGTTGCCTTTCTCCTGCCCACAGGGCCTCAGTCAGAACAACTATCTGATGACTCATAGAGAGTTTGAGCATCTGACACAGCACCCCACATATCATTGCATCAGACCAAAGGATCCACTTTATAGCAAAGGAGGGGATAGAGGGCATATGATCAATCATGAAATACACTGGTCCTATCACATATTATACCAACCAGCAGCTGCTGGCCATTTAGATGGATGGAATGGTCTTTTAAAGGTGCAGATGAGGGCCCGCCCAGTGGCTCAGGCAGTTAGAGCTCCATGCTCCTAACTCCGAAGGCTGCCGGTTAGATTCCCACATGGGTCAGTGGGCTCTCAACCACGAGGTTGCCAGTTCGATTCCTCGAGTCTTGCAAGGGATGGTGGGCAGTGCCCCCTGCAACTAAGATCGAACATGGCACCTTGAGCTGAGCTGCCTCTGAGCTCCCGGATGGCTCAGTTGGTTGGAGCGCATCCTCTCAACCACAAGGTTGCCAGTTCAACTCCCGCAAGGGATGGTGGGCTGCACCCCCTGCAACTAGCAACGGCAACTCAACCTGGAACTGAGCTGCGCCCTCCACAACTAAAACTGAAAGGACAACAACTTGACTTGGGGAAAAAAAAAGAAGTCCTGGAAGTACACACTGTTCCCCAATGAAGTCCTGTTCCCCTTCCTCAACAAAATCTAAAAAGAAAAAAAAAAAAAGGTGCAGATGAGGCACCAACTTGGGAAAGATACTCTTTGATGGATCTTTTTAAGCTGTGGAATTACGGAATTTAGATGGCCTAATAAGGCCCCTCAATAAACATTGCTTTAGTTCAAAAATATCTTCCTCTAGTCCACTTATTTTAAAACACAATTTTCTTTAGCCACTTTTCTTAACTTCAGTTAGTATTTCACTCGTGGACTGGTCACAAAACTGGGAGAGTCTATGTCACCTACATGCTCCATACTGGTCTTCCCTGTCTAAATGGGTAACTTTCAATAAGTCTGTGGGGAAATGCATTTAAGTGCTTCAGCTTAGGATGCTGGAAATGTTTCCACTCATGTACTCCTTGGCCTTAATCCCTGGTTCTTGAGGCTGAAGTAGAGGATGCCAAGAAATGAGGAATATATAAAATAGCAGCTACCAGCTTTGTCCCCTTACCCTGCTTTATTTTTCTTCTTAGCATTTATCAACATATGACACGGATAACATGGCATATTCTCTCTCTCTCTCTCTCTTTCATATATATATCTGTCTTTTACACACACAAATACAGGCACACAGAATGGACATAAGATGTTAACTCAAGGTGAGTAGAGATTAATTTTATTTATTGCTAAATTCCCAGCAAAGAAAGAGTATCTGGTACTTAGTAGACAATGAATAAGTGAATTAATGAATAAGTGAGTAAATAAAGAAGATAAAGAAATAGCAAGATTCAAGGACAAAGAGAAAAAGAGAGCATTTGTATATCAGGGACAAGATTGGAGAAAACACAACTGACTCTTCAATGTTAAAAAGTAGATTTTGCTCTTTCAGGGAAAGTTGGAATGTACAGTTCCACTGCCTGTGAGCACCTTCTAGGATTGCATTAAACAGCCACCTTTTTGTTCCCCTTTCCAGTCAGGTCCAGCCACTTCCTGTCACTCATTCAGTCTTTCAACAAACACACGCTGCCCATTATACATGAGTTGGGATCATTTAGTAGAAAAAGACAGACTCCTTAGCTGTGTTCCTTGCGTCAAGTTACTTAACCTCTCTGAGTCTTGGTTTCCTCAATTGTGAAGTGGGGAAATAAAGAAGGTTCTGGACCTAATTCCAACATGGAAAAGAGGGTTTTTTCTTATACCACCAAACAATTTTCTAATACCATCTTGGTGTGCTACAATTCAATCAATTCTGATACTCTCTACCGGGAGGTAACATCAGATTCCACAGGTTAAGGGCTCAGTCTCACAAGACTGCCCCACTTCAGATGCCAAGCACAAACCCAAGTTGTTACCCTTACTTCTGACTGACTCGCTATAAATCAAAGTTTCCCACAACCTCCTCCTTGAGTTTTACTAATTTACTAGAGCAGCTCACAGAACTCAGGAAACCCATTTTCTCACTAGATTACTAGTTTATTACAAAGGATATTAAAGGATATATATCAACCAGCCAAATGAAGAGATGTATAGGGCAAGGTCCCTAACAAAGGAGCTTCTATCCTCATAGAGTATAGGGGCCAGCATCGTGGCACGTGGAAGTGTTCTTCTTCCCCAAACTGGAAGCTCTCCAAATCCCTTCCTTTTGGGTTTGAATAAAGGCTTTATTACACAGGCATGATTGATTAACTCGTTGGCCATTGGTGACGAAGTCAACGTACAGCTCCTCTCCCCTCCCTGGAAATCAGCCAGTGGGACTGAAAATTCCAACCCTCTACTCAAGGTTGGTTCACCTGCAGTCAGGCCCCTTCTTTAGGTGCTTTCCAAAAGTCACCTCATTAACATAAACCCAGTGGTGATGGAAAGGGTTTGTTGTGAATCACAGGATACCCATTTCTCCGTGATGGCTCTGAAGCATTTTTGGGAACTGAGCACAAGAGACCAAATATTATAACAAAATGTTCTCCCATTGCTCCTATCACTCAGGAAATTCCAAGGATTTTGGGAGCGGTGAGCCAGGAAATTTAGGGGAAGATCAAATATAGGTGACTAAAATATACTACTTATGAATCACAATATCACAGGAAATTATAAAATGGACTGTATACATAAAACACCTAACCCTGTGTCTTAATAAATGCCAGGCTGTGGGAAAACAGAGATGCGCCCTGCTCTTGAGGATCCCATGATCTCTTAGGGGAGACAAACAAATAAGAAATGTCACAATGCAAGGCAACCAAAGGGACGGTGGAAATAACTGGTAAACACTGTTGGGGAGGAGTGTCTCTCAAGAACACAGATTGTGGGGGCAGGGGGGTAGCTCAGTTGGTTAGAGCACGAGCTCTGGGCAATGGGGCTGCCAGTTTGATTCCCATATGGGCCAGCGAGCTGCGCCCTCCACAACTAGAATGAAGTCAATGAGCTGCTGCTCAGCTCCCGAGTGGCCAGATGGCTCTGTTGGTTGGAGCATGAGCTCTCAACCACAGGTTGCCGGTTCAGCTCCCACAAGAGATGGTGGGCTGTGCTCCTTGCAACTAACAACGGTGACTGGACCTAGAGCTGAGCTGCGCCCTCCACAACTAAGATTGAAAGGACAACAACTTGACTTGGAAAAAATCCCGGAAGTACACACTCTTCCCCAATAAAGTCCTGTTCCCCTTCCCCAATAAAGAAGAAGAAGAAGAGGAAGAAGAAGAAGAAGAAGAAGAAGAAGAAGAAGAAGAAGAAGAAGAAGAAGAAGAAGAAGAAGAAGAAGATAGATTATGAAAGAAAGGTGTGTGTGAGTTTTGCAGGCAGACAGACAATCTAAAATAAAAGCCCAAGTGAGAGGTAACAGCATTTATTTGAGATCCAAAAGAACAGTTTATTTGGGAAGCACTGATTCAGGCAGAAACCCCAGTAGGGTTCTGGTCAAGAGGTGAAGCAAGGGGTATTTTTTGAGAAAGGGAAAGGGAACAACGACATGAATGAAAGGAAGGAATTTCTATAGATGCTGATATGCTGACATAGTGATGCCAATTCTAAAGAATGTCTTTAATTTTCACTCCATTCTCATGTCTGCTTTCTTGTCAGCTTTGCAGTGGTTTGGGATAAAATGTTGCTTTAGGCCCAACCCAAAGTTATTAGGTTGGTGCAAAAGTAATTGCAGTTTAAAAATAATTACTTTTGCACCTGGAGGACCCCAAGACCCATGCTCTTAATTAACCTCTTTCCTCTAATGCCTTCTTCTAATGGTTCAGAAACTTCACTAAAATCTCAGCTAATTACCCAAATCCTTAATTAACTGGACTTCTCCCTTCCACAAATATTTTTAAAGGAAGAAAATAATAAGTCAACTTGACAACAAAATTGTCTAGCAAGTCAATTCTGGTGCCAGTCTTGGTTGCTACAAACTGCCAGGAGATCAGGAAGGATACAGCACTCAAACTGAGGGTCCAGAAAGAGTCCAGGGCCAGCCTGGCTATGTCATAGGCCAAAGATAATATGAACAGGACTAAGGGGGGCATCTAAGTGCACAAGAGAGCTCCAAAACCAAACAATAGTCCAGGACCCTAGACACGAGTGATCCAGAAGCTCAAATAATAGCTGACTTTTCCCAGAGGTCAGGACAAATTGTGAATCACGAAGTCAGAGAGGTGAGTAAGCAAATCCACCAAGTTATGGAGTGGCATTAGTAATAGCTCCTGTCCAAGCTGGAGCTTCCCACATAGTTCCTTTCAGAGAACAAGTTCAAACGACCAATCTGGTATCGTTGGGTGCCTGTCATGTGCAAGGTACCGATTCAGAGTGTGGGTGCCAGAAAGAAATAGGACCCTGCTTGTCAAACACATGGGTAGCACAAGGTCCTTAGCAGGCTGCAGCATGGATCAGGCACCCTGAGAATTCATCCTGAGGTGATAATCCCTCCCCCACACATCAGCACCACCAGGCTGTTTTCTCTGTCCAGGACACAGCCGGCGGCTCCTCTTTACTCCCCCTGATGAGGGTGTCTTTTCCTACCTGTGTGAAAAATAATATAAATGGAAACACTTCAGAATGGAGCCGGAGCTGCTGTGCCAGAGGAACTGCCTTGCACTCTTACTCCTCAAACTTTCGGAAGCTTGAAACAGGGCAAAATACTTTATGGCATCAATTCCCACATGTTCACCTTGCTGAGACTATCACCACTAAGATTCAAGGAGAGCAGCCATAGATTCTATCTTTTGATGTGGGAGGGGCAAGGTTATAGTAGAGCAAGTAGGATGGGAAATATTTTTGCAACGATTTGTGAAAAATACTATCGACCACACCTGGATTTCACTGAGTCCATGCAACATATTTACCTTACGGAATTTTGCCAATGTCTTGTACCCAAATTAGAAATGTATTCTTTCATTCAGTCAAACATGTTTTGAGTTCCTTTAGAAGTGATATAAACACTAATATGACATAATTGGACATGTGAAAACTGTCAATGCATTGCTTAAAATAAATATCACCTCCTGACTTAACAATAATTTGATTGAGAATTATTTAGAGCAGTTACTATGAATCAGACTCTGCATCCGGACTGCATTGGTACAAATCCTGGCACTGCCACTCACTGGTATCTATGATGCAGACAAGTTATTGAAACCTCTCTGGGCTCTGTTTTGCTATATGTAACATGGGACTAGTAATAGTATGTGCTTGATATGATTATTGTAAGGAGGAAATGTATTAATTCATGTAATTGGTTAAATAGTGCCTGATATGTAGTAAGCACTTAATAAGTGTTTGATATCATAATTATTATTAATTAACATTAAAATGGATTTCAAATGCTCATGCTATAATCATAGGTTAAAAAGAAGAAAATTAGAAAATAAATAATGCAAACAATGTCATCATAACAAAGAACATAAAAAACTTATGTGTGGAAGAAATTCTATATTGGAAGAAATGGGTGCGTTGGAGTAGAAAAACTGTGGGAAGTTTTCTCTTCTCTGTATTACAAAGATTCCACCCCGCCCCCCCAAAAAAATGCTTGTATAATTTTTTAAATGTGTTTTAAGAAAATACAAACTATATCTTCTGACCTATACCTAAATAATAAAGCTCTTTCCCGTTAAGAGGAAAATCAGATTTTTAAAGGTACAGATTCTCTGTACTTCCAGTTCCCTCTAAAGTTGATTATATTGATCTGCATTATGCTTTTGCTCTCATCAATACAGCATACCTACTGTTGCAGCGTATAGAGAAGAGAAAGAAAAGTGACTCAAAACTTAATGACATGTAACAGTCTGAATTCCTAATGCGAACTTGGTCAATCTCTGATGCCCAAAAGACCATCTGTCTCCTTTTAATGTCTTGGATAACCATCTATATGTTTCAGATTTATCACTCTGGCCCTAATGCATCTGCCAAACACATGAATATTTAAATATCTAAAAATGATGACATCAACAGAAAATGTGACAGATTTACAGCTGAGGTTTTTTCCTTTGGTTACTCATTGCCATGCACAATGCTAGGAACTGTGGAAGGAGGGTTCAAATTAATTTCACCTGGAGGGATTTATGACCTCACGTGAAAGAACTTCCCTAATAATGGCTAGCACTTGTTGAGTGTCTTAGGTACCAGGTTATGTGTGTGACATATATTATCTCATTTTATTCTCTTAACAGCTCTGTGAGATATGAACTATTATTACCCTTTGATTGTGACTGTATTTGGTCTTCCAGTTTCTAGCACAGAGCTCCTAAAACCTTTGGAATTTCCTAAGTGATCTGAGCCTTAAAGGTATCTCAACCACATTTGAGTTTATGTTAATGAGTGACCTTTGGAAAACTCCTAAGGATGAGGTCTGGTTGTCAGGGGAACCAACTTTGTGATTAAAGGTCTGGAACTTTCAATCCCACTCCTCCCCACCTCACTACCCACCCACTCCCAACTTTGGGGTTGGGGAGAGAGGCTGGAGATTGAGTTCAGTCTCCAATGGCCAATGATTTAATCATTTATGCCTTTGTAAGGAAACTCTATAAAAACCCAAAACAAAAGGCTTTGGAGAGCTTCCAGGTTGGTGAACATGTGGAGATTTAGAGAGAGTGGCATACCTGACGAGGGCATAGAAATGTGGTGCCCTTTCTCTATGCCTTGTCCTCTGCATCTCTTCCATCTGCCTGTTCCTGAGTTAAATCCTTTTATAGTAAACCAGTCAGCTGTAAGCAAAATGTTTCTCTGAGTTTTGTGAACTGTTCTAGAAAATTAATGGATCCCAGGGAGTAGGTCGTTGGAAACTTCGATCTATAGCTCTGAGTCAGAAACACAGGGAACAACCTTAACCTGCAATTGTTATCTGAAGGGGCACTGCTGTAGGACTGAGCCCTTAACCTATAAGATTTGACACTATTTCCATGTAGGTATGTCAGAACCGACTACGTAGGACACCTAGTTGCTGTCAAAGAATTGTGTGCTTGGTGGTATGACAAAATACCCCACACATCAGAATTGGTATTAGAATTGATGTAGGTGATGTTAGATCTGCTAGCAGTTTCTGAGTGTGGGCTGGGATCGTGTTTCGTGAAGCCGAAGAATGGAAACACGGACCAGGAGAGGCAAAGAGTTTTAAAAAGAGGATAGTTTATTAGAGGCAGCAGAAGAGGTTGCAGCTCCAGAGAGGGAGGGGGTCCCAAATGGGGGGTTGCCCCATAACTGAGGCAAAAGCTCTTACTTTTATACTTTCCCTTGCCTGCTTGGGGAAGGGGAGCTGTTTGGAGAAGGGAACTTGTTTGAAGAAGGGAACTGGCGCCTTCTAATGAAATTCGTCTACCATGTTTGTTCTGCTTGTCCATCCTAAAGGAATTAGCAAAACAACCCACTCTTATCTATCAGATCGGCTCCATTTGTCAGGCCAAAAAGAATTTTATGATTAACCTCAAGGCCTTGTTATATTATGTTCTGGAGCAAAGGAGTGATTTCAAAACCTGAAATTTTAGGATATGGCTGTCTTCTGTTTATTCCACCAGAGACCTCCCTGTCTACTAGGGACATGCTAACTGTCCTGTATCAGAATCATTAAACCCCATTTTACAAGGGAAGAAACTAAAGATCACAAAAATCAAATGACTCACTCAGGTCACACAGCCAGGAGGTAGCAAAGCTGGGACTCAAACGCATTTCTGCCCAGTGCCAAATCTGGACCTCCTACAGTGGCAGCCAGGCCCACGGTGTCACTGCTGCTTTGAATTCTCCATGCTTGGTTCCACTGAGGTAGCAGGCAGAATTTTCACAACACTGAACACTGAGTGTTTTTCCACACAAAAGTATTTATCGGGATTCCCACCAGGCCTCTGTTAGAGTGACCTTACAAAAATGTTCCTCCCTTTGGTACCATGCTAAGGTCCTGCAGCCTGCCACTTGCAAAAGCTAAAAATCGAGAGACATGGTTGGTGGAAAGAAAGGCAGGTTTATTCAGAATGCCAGCATTCTGGGAGGATGGCGGACTCCTGTCTAAAGGCCACCTCCCTGTTCCTAGACCGGTCAGAAGGTTTTATAGGTACCCAAGAACAAAGGAAAAGGGGAGTCCGACGGCTGACATTCTTTCTGGGGTCTGGTCTGTTTTAAGAAAATATTTTCTCCAGACTTCGAACTGGGACTGGGACTCAGCCACCACAGCCTGGGACTTTATGTGTATTCTAGTGTCTGGGCATCTGAAAGTCAAGAAGTTGCCCTTTCCCGGTTTGGATTTTGGTAATTAAATGGATTACTGAGGTATGTGTAGCCTTGAGAAAGGGAATAAAACAGAGTTCTTAAGTTAATCAGTGAGGGGAGAAACAAAGAGGAAATAGCTGAATATTGGGGTGGGTCTAACTGCAAACTAGCTAGGTTTAATTATAGGTGGCTAGATAGAGAGCTATGTGGTGAGTCAAACGGCAAACTAACCAAGTCTAATTACATTATTGATTTACCAAATTTCACCCTTACACCATTTCATTTCTTTCCTTATAATAGAATATTGACATTGTCCTTAAATGGGATAGGGGGTTGGGATGTGCAGTTAAGACTAGGGAAATTATTCCTATTTAGTATTCAAATAACTAACTTCTAACCAGTAAGCCAAATGGCAAAGAGAAGTGGCATGAGAAATATCCAGAGCAACATGCATCAGCACCAAATTCAGCCAAAGAAATCCAGTCTGATTAAGTCAAACTGAAGCATCTAAGGTGGGTCCATGTGAAGTGAGAGAAAATAGAAATTAGCAACATTCAGAATGAGAAAGAGCAAATGACTACATAGGCAGAAGATGCTTTTTAAAAGTATATGCAACTTTATGCTATTATAATAACTTCGTTGGTATTAAGAATTGTCCTAGTCTGAATTTAATACTACTACTTTAACTAAAATATAAACATTCTATTACAGGTCTAGATTGACTTTTTTTTAAGCTTAGAAGGCTGTTCAAGAGCTAAAACTGAAAAACAGACCTATTTAATTTTCTTCTTTTCAGGAACTGCCTGCTAGGGCTGAAGGAAACACTTCCCATGAAACTACTAGGCTCTCTTAGAACAACTTAATGTTAGAGCCAAAAGTTACCTTAGGAGGAAACTCTGCCAAGAGCCTTATTTTCCAAATGAGGAAAATTGGATGCACTTTTTCAAATCCACTTAGCTAATTAGTGAAGAGCCTCTTAGACAGAATAAATTCAGTGTGTTGGCAAATAAGCCTTTCTCAGGAGTGCTTCCCTAAAACTCAGTTACAATGAGCCCCATTGTTCCTTCAATAAGTCTTTAACATGATTGCTGTTGAGGAGTGATATTCATCTTAGAGCGAGCTGCTGGTTAACCTCCTTGAGGTCAGACCATCCCAACACAGCATTTCACACATCCTGCCTCAGTGAATCCATCACCTCCAAATTTGGAATCTGAATAAACATCTGAACCTAACACAGACTCACTGTGTGACCACATTACTTGACTCTGGGTTTACTGCCCTATGGGACAAGACCCTGAGCTAGTTTTAGTATATGCAGGAATATGCAGTATTGTAAATATTCAAGTCAGGTTTTTGGTATTACTCTCACTAGCGGGGAATTCCAAGGGCAAAAAGGAGGGAACCCCAAACTTTAAAGTATTTTTCCTGAAGAAATCCAATCCAGTAAGCCAAATTGGAGGGTCTAGGATGATCAAAGATGGACCCATCAGAAAAGCAAAAAATATAAAGATGAAATATTCAAAATGAGAAAGAGCAAATGACTACATAGGAAGAGGATGCTTTTTTAAATTTTATTTATTTTTTCTATTAGTTTCAGGTGCACAAGACAAAGTGATACTTAGACATTTATCTTTTATATCCCTCACACTGTGTGAACCCCCTCCCCCATCCACTATCCCTCTTACATCGCACACAGCCATTACATTTCCACTGTCTCTATTCCTAATGCTGTACTCCGCTTCTTATAAGTACATACATACACATACACACACACACACACACACACACACACACACACACACACACACATACATACATACAAACTTGTAGTTGACATTCATTATTGTTGAGCTTCAGCTTCAGGTGTACAGTGCAGTGATCAGGCATCTACATCATCTCTGAGGTGGTCTCCCTAATGAGACAAGTGTCCATCGGATACCCAACAAAATCTTTACAATATTATTGATTACATTCCCCAAATCAATTTTCAGAACCCCGTGGCCATCTTGTGGTTACTGACTGTTTTCTAATCCCTCACCTTTCCCCTCATCCCCACCCCCCTTCAATCTAGCAACCCTCAGTTTTTCCTCTATGTCTCCAAAACTGTCTCTGATTAGTTCATTCACTTATTCTTTACTTTAGATTCCACATATAAGTGAGATCATATGGTATTTGTCTTTCTCTGTCTGACTTATTTCACTTAACATAATGTTCTCTAGGTCTATCCATGTTGTTGCAAATGGTAAGATTTCTTTGTTCTTTATGGCTGCATAATACTCCATTGTACAAATGTACCACAGTTTCTTAATCCA
This sequence comes from Rhinolophus sinicus, assembly GCF_036562045.2. Taxonomy (NCBI): domain Eukaryota; kingdom Metazoa; phylum Chordata; class Mammalia; order Chiroptera; family Rhinolophidae; genus Rhinolophus; species Rhinolophus sinicus. Next base: position 53,149,862 of record NC_133758.1, read on the forward strand.
GTCATCTACCGATGGGCATTTCGGTTGTTTCCATGTCTTGGCTATTGTGTATAGTGCTGCAATAAACATAGGAGTGCATAAAGATTTTTGAATTAGAGTTTTGGATTTCTCTGGATAGATACCTAGGAGTGGAATTGCTGGATCATAAGGTAGTTCCATTTTCAGATTTTTGAGATACCTCCATACTGTTTTCCATAGTGGCTGCACCAATCTGCAATCCCACCAACAGTGCACAAGGTTTCCCTTTTCTCCACATCCGGGCCAGCACTTGTTGTTTGTTGATTTATTGATGATAGACAGTTTTTTCTGGGGTGATGTGGTATCTCATTGTTGTTTTTATTTGCATTTCTCTAATGATTAGTGACTTTGAGCATTTTTTCATATGTCTGTTTGCCATCTGTATGTACTTTTTAGAAAAATGTCTCTTCATGTCCTCTGCCCATTTTTTAATTGGGTTGTTTGTTTTTATGGAGTTGAGTTGCGTGAGTCTTATAAATTTGTGATATTAACCCCTTAGCCGATATATCATCGGCAAATATCTTTTCCCATTCAGTAGGATCCCTTTTTGTTTTATTGATGGTTTCCTTTTCTGTGAAAAAACTTTTAGTTTGATGTAATCCCACATGTTTATTTTTTCTCTTACTTCTCTCGCGCTAAGGGATATATCAGTAAAACTCTTACTCCGGGTAATGTCTGTGAAGTTTCTTCTTATATTTTCTTCTAGGAATTTTATGATTTCAGATCTTACATTTAAGTCTTTAAGCCATTTTGAATTTATTTTTGTATATGGTGTAAGGAAGAGGTCCAGCTTCATTTTTTTGCATGTGTCTGTCCAGGTATCCCAGCACCATTTATTGAATAGACTGTCTTTACCCCACTGTAAATTCTTGCTTCCATTGTCGTAGATTAAATGGCCATATAGGCATGGATTTATTTCTGGACTCTATTCTGTTTCATTGATCTATTTGTCTGTTTTTATGCCAGTACCATGCTGTTTTGATTACTGTAGCCTTATAGTATAATTTGATGTCAAGTATCGTTATACCTCCCACTTTGTTCTTATTTCTCAAGATTGCTGAGGCTATCCGGGGTCTTTTATGGTCCCATCTAAATTTTAGGATTATATGTTCTATTTCTGTGAAAAACGTCATTGATAGTTTGATAGGAATTGCATTGAATATGTATATTGCCTTAGTCAGTATGGACATTTTAACTATATTAATTCTTCCTATCCATGAACATGGGATGCATTTCCATCTATTTGTATCTTCTTTCATTTCTTTCTTCAGTGTCTTATAATTTTCTGAGTACAGATCTTTTACTTCTTTGGTTGAATTTATTCCCAGGTATTTTATAGTCTTTGAAGCAATTGTAAATGGGATTTTTTTAAAATTTCTCCTTCTGATGTTTTATTATTGGTATATACAAATGCAACTGATTTCTGAATATTAATTTTGTATCCTGCTACTTTACTAAATTCATCTATCAGCTCTAATAGTTTCTTGGTGGAGTCTTTAGGGTTCTCTATATATAGTATCATGTCATCTGCATATAATGACAATTTTACTTCCTCCTTACCGATTTGGATGCCTTTTATTTCTTTTCTTGTCTGATTGCTGTGGCTAGAACTTCCAGCACTATGTTGAATAGAAGTGGAGAAAGTGGGCAACCTTGCCTTGTTCCTGATCTTAAGGGGAATGGTTTTAGCTTTTCCCCATTGAGTATGATGTTAGCTGTGGGTTTATCATATATGGCCTTTATTATGTTGAGATATGATCCCTCTATTCCCACTTTCTTAAGGGTTTTTATCATAAATGGCTGCTAGATTTTATCAAATGCTTTTTCTGCATCTATTGATATGATCATGTGATTTTTATTTTTCATTTTGTTAATGTGGTGTATCACATTCATTGATTTGCAGATGTTGAACCACCCTTGCATACCAGGGCTGAATCCCACTTGATCATGATGTATGATCTCTTTAATGTATTGCTAAATTCTGTTCGCTAATATTTTGTTGAGGATTTTTGCATCTATGTTCATTAGAGATCTCGGCCTGTAGTTTCCTTTTTTTGTGGTGTCTTTGTCTGATTTTGGGATCAGGGTGATAGTGGCTTCGTAAAAACTGTTTGGGAGACTTCCCTCCTTCTGGATTTTTTGGAAGAGCTTGAGGAGAATAGGTGATAATTCTTTTTTGAACATTTTGTAATATTCACCTGTAAAGCCATCTGGTCCAGGGCTTTTTTTTTTTGTTGGGAGAGTGTTGATTACTGATTCAATTTCCCTGGTGGTAATCAGTCTATTCAGGTTTTCTGTTTCTTCTTGAGTTAGCCTCAGAAGGTTGTACACCTCTAGAAAATTGTCCATTTCTTCCAGATTGTCAAATTTGTTTGCATATAGTTGCTTACAGTAATTTCTTAAATTTTTTTGTATTTCTGCGGTGTCTGTTGTCACTTCTCCTCTTTCATTTCTGATTTTATTAATTTGGGTCCTCTCTCTCTTTTTTTAATGACTCTGGTTAAAAGTTTGTCAATTTTGTTTACCTTCTCTAAGAACCAACTCTTGGATTCATTGATCTTTTGTACTGTTTTTCTGGTTTCTATTTCATTTATTTACGCTCTGATCTTTATTATCTCCTTCCTTGTACTCCCTTTGGGCTTATTTTGCTGTTCTTTTTCCAGATCCCTTAAGTGTGAAGATAAACTGTTGATTAGTGATGTTTCTTGTTTCTTTAGGTAGGCCTGCAATGCTATGAATTTCCCTCTTAGGACTGCTTTCACGGCATCCCATAGATTTTGGGTCGTCGTGTTTTCATTTTCGTTTGTCTCGAGATATCTTTTGATTTCTTCCTTGATCTCCTGGTTGACCCATTCATTATTTAGTAACATGTTATTCAGCCTCCATGAATTGGTGTGTCTTCCAGTTTTTTTCCTGTAGTTCATTTCTAATTTCATAGCACTGTGGTCAGAGAAGACAATTGGTATGATTTCAATTTTCTTAAATTTATCAAGACTTGTTTTGTGGCCTAACATATGGTCTATCTTGGAAAATGTTCCATGTGCGCTTGAGAAGAACGTGTATTCTGCAGCATTGGGGTGAAATGCTCTGAAAATATCGATTAAATCCAAGTGGTCCAGTGTGTCATTTAAGGTTGTAGTTTCCATATTGATTTTCTGTCTGGAAGACCTGTTCCTTATTGTCAGAGGTGTGTTGAAGTCCCCTACTATGATAGTGTTACTGTTGATCTCTGTCTTTATGTCAGTCAATATCTGTTTTATATATTTAGGTGCTCCTATGTTGGGTGCATAGATGTTTACTAGGGTTATGTCCTCTTGTCAGATCAATCCCTTTGCTATTATATAGTGCCTATCTTTGTCTTTTAATATGTTCTTCATTTTAAAGTCTATTTTGTCAGATATAAGTATTGCAACTCCAGCTTTTTTCTCATTTCCACCTGCATGAAATATCTTACTCCAACCCTTCACTTTCAGCCTGTATGTATCTTTTGATCTGAGGTGAGTCTCTTGTATACAGCATATACAAGGGTCTTGCTTTCTTATCCACTCAGCCACCCTAGGTCTCTTGATTGGAGCATTTAATCCATTTACATTTAAAGTGATTATTGATAGGTACATAGTTATTGCCATTTTTAAATTTGTAGTTAGATTGTTTTCATCTTTCTTCTATTTACAGAAGTCCTTTTAGTATTTCTTGCAATGCTGGCTTGGTGGTAATAAATTCCTTTAGCTTATTCTTTTCTGGGAAGCTCTTTATCTCTCCATCAATTTTAAATGATAGCCTTGCTGGATAAAGCAATCTAGGTTGTAGGCCTTTGTTTTCCATCACTTTGAGTATCTCCTGCCACTCCCTCCTGGCCTTCAATGTTTCTGCAGAAAAGTCATTTGATAGTCTTATGGGAGTTCCCTTGTATGTAACCCTCTGTCTTTCTCTTGCTGCTTTTAGGATTCTCTCTTTGTCTTTAACCTTTGCCATTTTAACTATAATGTGTCTTGGTGTGGACCTGTTTGGGTTTATCCTGGTTGGAACTCTCTGCACTTCCTGGGCTTGTATGTTGGTTTCCTTCATCAGATTAGGGAAGTTTTCGGACATTATTACTTCAAATATGTTCTCAATCCCTTGCTTCCTCTTTTCACCTATTGGTATTCCTATGATGCAGATGTTGTTGCGCTTGATGTTATCCCAGAGGTCTCTTAAACTATCTTCATTGTTTTTATTCTTTTTTCTTTCTGCTGTTCTGTTTGGGTGATCTCTGCTAACTTGTCTTCTAAGTCACTGATTTGATCCTCTGCTTCATCTAACCTGATGTTAATTCCTTCAAGTGAGTTCTTTATTTCAGTTATTGTGTTTTTTATTTCTAAATGGTTGTTCATTATGATTTCTCTATCCTTCTTTATGTTGTCTCTAAGCTCCTTAAACATTCTTATCATCAGTGTTCTGAACTCTGTCTCTGATAGGTTGGTTACCTCTGTTTCATTTGGTTCCATTTCTGGAGGTTTCCTCTGTTCTTTTATTTGGGACATGTTTCTTTGTTTCCCCGTTCTGGCTGACTCTCTGTGTTTGCTTCAATGTATTAGGTAGGTCCCCTAGAGTTCTTAGTTCTTGCTGGGTTATCTTATGTAGTATGTGTCCTTTATATTTGAATTGCACTACTTTATTCTTTTCCTCTGTGTGTGCTCCAAAGGTGACTCTTGTGTTGTGTATATTTTCCTGTTAAAGAAGATCTTCAATTGTTTTTCGCTTGTGAGTAGGTGGGGTTAACTCCTAGGCTGACTATTTGTGACACTTGGCTCTGTCCACCGCAGGGTGTTTTGTTGCGTGAGGGTTGACCACTTAAAAGTGGTTTGGCCTCTATGGGCTCTTGTGCCTGTAGAGAATTCCCTCTGAGTGTGTCACTTGTAGGTCAAACCCGGTGGTACTCTGGTTTGGTCTGGAGTTGGCCTCTGGGTGTGTTGAATCTTGTGCCTCTTAAGCTGGGCCCTGGTAGGGCAATTTCAGAACAAAGCAAATCACCAAGCACAACAACAACAACAAAGAAAAAATCAAATACATTCACGTGTAAAAACAACCGACAACCCACACTCGACATAGGCAAAGATATCAAAGATATAAAGACAAAACAAAACAAAAGAAAAAGAAAATAAAAAAGCAGCGCCAGTCTTGGCTTAAGCCCACCAAGTAATCTCCAGGTAGTCCTCTGCTGTACCAAAGATTCCTTTGTGTGTTGTGCAGGAGAGCCAGTCACCTAGTGTCCAGAGGGACATTGGGGCTGCAGATTTAGATGCGTGGGGCTGAGCGTTCTGGGTGATAGTTTCTACAAAGTCAGTGCAGTTTCTGCCCCTCCCTGCACCTATAGCATGGAGAGTAGCACTACCAGCCCTGTGTCCAGTTCTCCTGAGTCTTAGGGGACTTCTTCCGTGTGTGTGTGTGTGGCAGGTGGGGAGATTTCTGAGCTCCTGAAAGCCCAGAGTTGCATCTGCCACCTACTGCTGAACCCTGGGAGTGCCTCCAAAGTTGTAATTGCCTTGCCCTAGGCAGGCCAGAAAGGATGGGGGCTGGAAATGGAGGGGTCTTCTCTCTCCCAGCCCAGCCGTGTCACACTCTTCCTGCAGGCCAGAAAAGATGGTGGCTGAGGGTGGAGGAGTCTCTTCTCTCCTAGCCCAGCAAAAATCACACTCTTCCCAGCCTCTTCCCTGGGTCAGAGCTGCCTACCAGTCTTCCCAGAGCCTGAGCACTAAGGCACCTCTGTAATCTGACACTACTCCTCAGTTCAGGGGCCAGTTTAGATCTCTGGAAGGGCGGGGGATAGGATTGGAAGAGTGGGAGGTGGGGCCCAGGTATGGAGTTTGTGTCCTTTGTCTGAGGTAGGGCCCAACTGGCTACCCCCTCAGCAGGAGAGATCACCTGTGGGACGCAGGGAAAGAGCCCGCCTCCTGGCTTTTGTGTTCTCTGTTCCCTCCTGGGATCTCCTGCATCTCTGCAGCTGTAGATGCCAGCGGCATTTCCACTGCCACAGATGCGGGCTGCGTTTCCACAGCCGCAGAGGCGGGCCAAGTTTCCACTCCGCTCCCTTCCCTTTTCCCCTGCTTGCCCAATTTACCCACCTTCAAGTAATCCTTGCACGAGTCTCTTAGCAGTTCTGCATGATGAACAGAGTCCTTTGATGGGTTATAGATGTCCTGTTTATGATAAGATCCGGAGGAGAACTCAAAAAGTGTGCCCCGCTGCCACCATTCCTATGACGTCACCCATGGAGTAGACCCTTTTGAATAAAGTCTTCTTCACCAACTTTAACAAGTGTCATGAATAATTTTTCTTTAATAGGCGTGAACTGCAACTGAGGGTTGTTACAAAGTGAAGGCATTCCAAGAAAATGACTTGTGTTTTTTCCTTAAATCTTCAAAGTATTCTTAATTCTTCCACATCTCTCCTTTGTAAGCTTTCTGTGCACTGCCTGGCCTAAGGTTACACGGGGAAACCCTTTCCTCACAGAAGTTTTGGAGCCAGCTCTCAGGATAGTTACAAAGTCCCCTCATCCGGCCTCGCGACATGCCTCCAGCCTCCAGGACTACACCATCAGCTCCAGCAGGAGCGCAGGTCTCGCGGCCGAGGATGATTTTTAAAGTTTTTTTTGTTTTTTTTTAAGTTTCCTCCCCTATAACTCTTCTTTGTCTTCTTCCCAAACATGATAAATGTTACATGAACTCCCTCATTTGCTTCCACATACATGCAAGTACACATTTCCACTATATGTACTGGTGGAGAATACCCCTGGTTTTTCGCAGAATATTAAAGAATTCTAAGACTCAGAAAAGTAGGAGAGCAAGGAAAAGTTTTATTAAAGTTAGGAAGCCAGTGGTAGTGTCTAGATAAGACAGCTGCCCTGTGCAGGGGGTGGGGGGCCGAGTGGGAGTTGCATGTTGCCGGGGCAGGGTCTCGGAGTAGACAGCTGCACCTAAATTCTGGTTACCTTTTTCTTATACAATTAGGAAGGGAGAGTCAGTCAGGCAGGTCTGAGGGCTGACATCACTTTCTGGGATCTGGACTGTTTTAAAATATTATCTCCAGACTCCAGACTTGGACTACAAGGGAGTTGCAAATTGGAGTCTGGTGTCTGGGCACCTGAGGATTAAGAAATTGCTCTTTTTAGGTTAGGATTTTGTTAATTAAATAGATTTTTCATTAAATAACATTTCCATTGGCAAATCCAGGTACATACTTTGTAACTTCCAAAATCATAGGCTTTTGTAAAAAATTATGATATATTTATTAACAGGTCTTAATTTATCTTTTCACATTTCTGTGACAAGAAGCCAGAAATAGATGAACTCAGACTCATTAAATAATTCCCTAGCTACAAGGGTGTCCCCTGCACTACTAAGGTCATGGGTCATTGTCCCAGCCTGTGGAATTCCTGGTGCCCCACGGATGTCTCAAGGCATATCACTTATTGACCAAAGGTTTTTTGACCCATGGAGGTGGCGATGGAGGTCCAGAGAAAGCAAAAGAATTTAGATAGGGAGCGAGTCACCAAAAAGAACTATAAGAAGTGGCCAGTGGGGAAGGAGACTGTGTGTCTTTGACCTGTGTGTCTGTCTGATGAGTGGGTCTTCATCTTGCACCTGGCAGGACCTAGCCCTGAAGTTCCAGACTACTACCAGGTTATCCTGTTATGAGAAGCTTCTTTAAAGGGGTGGATGCCCTAGAGGCCTTTACATGTCCATCCTGTGCTCACCAAGAGTGCAGCTGAGGTGACTCACCTGTCCTCCAAGAAACAGAAAAGAGCTTCACACCATGTCTGGAAATGGGATTCCCCAACCAACAGAGAGGTCAGACTTTTGATTCCACTGGAGTAGCCCCAGCCTGGAAACATCAATTTCCAACCCTCAAGGGCGAGGATCCATGAGAGGCTCTGGAGAGCTGCTGGGAGAAATCCCCATTTGGGAGAGGAGGACGTAGAGTCGAACTCCTGAAGAGGAGGAGGTAGAGTCAAACTTCCCGTGCTTCGGCCCCCAAAGGTACTGGTGTAGAATACCCTACATTGTTCATAGAATGTTAAAGGATTCACAAGATGCAGAAAAGTAGGAGAGCAACTAAAAGTTTTATTAAAGTTAGGAAGCCAGTGGCAGTGTCTAGATAAGACAGCTGCCCCTGGTAGTAAAAAGAGAAACATGGGGTGAGGGGGTTAGGGGTGGGGGTTGCCCGTGGCAGAGTCTGAGTAGACAACTGCACCTAACTTCAGGTTCACTTTTTCTTCTATAGGAAGGAGGAGTCGGTCAAGCAGGTCTGAGGGTTGACATTGCTTCCTGGGGTCTGGTCTATATTAAGATATTGTCTCTGGACTCCGGACTCAGACTGGCCACCATGGCCTGAGGCTTTATGCATCATCAGTAAAAACTGCAAGGGTATTTGTAGGGAAAATAGAGTCAGTCAGGCTCCCTCCCCAGCCATCCAGCAGCACTGACTCGGCAGACTGCTCGTCACATGTAATGGACTGTAGTGCCGGTATTGTCCATCCTGAAGATGTCATTCTATATACTCTTATGTAAGCACCTTGGCTGTGAGTCACTATTGTCTCAGCATGGTATAAAAGAGCCAGGCCATTGTACGAGGCTGACTGCTGGCTGTGACCAGAAACAAGGCTGGCTGTGCCCAGAAACAAAGCTGGCTATGGCCAGCAATGAGGCTGGCTGTGCCCAGAAAGCTAGTGAATAAAACATGTCTACTGTAGGGATGGAGTCTCAGAGAGCAGTTTCCAGGCTCTTGGCCTCATGTGGAAAGGTGCTGGCTCAGTTATTAGTTGGCCAACAGCTGTAACCAGTTGGCCATTAGCCACTATTGTTTTGTATACAACTGCCATGGCTATACTAGCAAGTGTGGATTGCAGTTAGCAAGCGCAGATTGAGGTTAGTAAGTGCGGATTGCAGATGGTGCGGATCCCACTTCCTGTGTCTCGCCCAGCCGCCAGCAAGACTGTGGCGCAGGAAGACTCCTTGTTGGGGTATTGGAGGATGTTTTCTTCTTGTGTGTTGACCAGCCACCATTGAGAATATAGTGGTATGAACCCCCTACCTGTGGCTCCATTGGTGTTTCTTTTCAGTCTCACCATATCCTGCATTCACCTGCCGGGAGCGGGAGCTGAGTCCCTGCATTACACGACTCTGCCTTCAGCTCCACACCTCTTCTTCCAGTTTCCAGAGTCGTGGACGCCTTCCACTGGGACCACCACACACTTGGGCAGTGTTGCAAATTGGATTCCACTATACAGGCACTTGAGGATTAAGAAATTGCTCTTTTTAGGTTAGGATTTTGTTAATTAAATAGATTAACAAAGTATGGGTAGCCTTGAGAAAGGGAACAAAACAGAGTTCTTAAGTTAATCAGTGAGGGGAGAAACAAAGAGAAAATAGCTGAATATTATGGTAGATCAAACTGCAAACTAGCTAAGTCTAATTATAGGTGTCTAGATAGCAAGCCATGCAGTGAGTCAAACTGCAAATTACTAATTAAACTGCTATGCCTAATTACATTACTGATTCCCTGAATTTCATCCTTATACTATCCACATTACCTTTGTTGCTTCATGGTGATCCAGACCCAACTATAAAATAGTTAACTTTGGCTTCTGCCACCATCACTTAGAAATCCTCTTCTTCCTCATTCCTATGCAAGGCATGTGCAGGACTCATGGCCCACACTTCGCCCTACCCCTCCCCACCCCCAGGCAATTGTATGTTCTAGATGCTGTCACTGCAAGGAAATATAGTCATACCATTCATATACAAAAGACCATTGGAAAGAGGCAGTTTCCCTTCACTTCTACCACCATCTTCCTCCATTCTGGTAACACAAATCCTGAGCCCCAGAGGAATAACTCCAATAATGGGAGGGCATTTCAAGAAAGCAAGCAGAGATTTGGAGATGGTGAGGGTCTACAGAAACTTTTGTATCACACTACAGAAAAACCTATTTTACCTGGCTCCCACTCCCACCCAGAGTTTCTCTAGCACCTGAATAAGTTTAAGGTTTGTCTCTATCAGGTTTCCTTTCCCCCACCCCTTTTTCATCAGACCCCCTGAGAACTCTTCCTCAGTTTCATTGAGCTGAGCTCACAGGCAGCTATAAGTGTCCTGAGAGCAGCATTGGGGGTCTGAGATCATCTACTTCACTCAAGATTTTCAAGTTTTGAAGCCTCCCCTAAGAGTAGCCCCACCAGTGTAGTTGAGCCCTTTGTCAACATTTTCTTGGGTTTGTTTTCATCACTGTTACTATCAAGACAGTAAAATAGTACCTATGGGTCTTTCAAGCTAGGGAAGAACAAAGCTTCCACACTGTTTTATTTGGGGATAAATTAAAAACATACACAAAACATTCTTCCTAATTCAACATAGATTTCAATGTGTAGGTTATAACTAAAAGAATCTGAAATCAGGGAGTGTCACACTCAAAGAGAATAGGAGAGAGCTTATCAAACATTCTCTCCTGAAACAATCAAGTATGAGTATGAGATGACAGTGGGTAAAAACTATGAAGGCCAGTCTGGAGGTAGAACCTACTACATATGCAGTTCTAACATTTTTGAAGTCACTAAATTCTGTGGACCTCAACTTACTCATTACAAAAAGAAACAACAATCCAAACCCAGTTCATTGGACTAGTGTAAGGAAGTATTAACTATCACTGATAGTGTCCACTGAAATTATATGCACAGTATATAATGCTTTGTTTTTCAATATATTGAGTGAATTAGAGAAGCAGTTAAATCAATCATTATAACTAATTTTTTTTTTCATTTACATTACCCCATAGTCCATGCCACCACACCTAAGAATCATAGACTCATGGACATCAGAGTTGGAAAGTGCCTGAGTGGTCATTGTATTATAACCAATTCATTCAATAGTTCTCTGTGTTCTTGTCTTCTCATCACATTTTCAAATACCAGGATTTCCAATGGCACACTTGAATGGTTCAAACAACTCACAACATCATACAAATCAACAACAATGTTAATGCTGTCATACTTCACTGCTGTGCCACTGTTTCAGTAAAACTCATTTCTGTTTCATCCCAGCTTGTCGCAACTAACACACAAGCTTTCCTTATTGTCAGTTGGAAACAATGCTATTTACTCACAGCAAGTCATCCTTACTCCACGCTGTTTCCCTCAACCAGCTCAGCTCAAAGTCTGCCTGACAGACATTGCTTAAGAGTATCTTTCTGAGAGAAAGACAAATACCATATGATCTCACTTATATGCGGAATCTAAAGAAAAGAATAAGTGAATGAACTAATCAGAAACAGTTTTGGAAACATGGAGGAAAAACAGAGGGTTGCTAGAGGGGCGGGGGGGTGGGGATAAGGGGAAGGTGAGAGGTTTTGGGAACGTACAGAGGGATAGTGGATGGGGGGAGGGGGGTTCACACAGTGTGAGGGATATAAATGATAAACGTCTAAGTTTTGCTTTGTCTTGTGCACCTGAAACTAATTTAAAAAATAAATAAATAAATAAATAAACAAATATAAAACAAAACACTTGATAGCCTAAAAAAAAAAAAAAAAAAGAGTATCTTTCTGACTGGAGCCATGAAATCCATTTACATATTATCTAAACTAGGCAATAATCCTGTGAAAGATCTAGGATACCAGTGTGCCATGGTACAATGATTGACAAAAATCCTAATAGAAAGATATGATGAGAACAGAGAACCTTGAATGTGTTTTAAGAAATCTCTATTCTAGAATAGGGATCTACCACTAATTAGCTGTGTGACTTTGGAAAATCAGTCCTCAGTTTTCTCACTAACAATGAGGCATTTGAAAGACATACTCTCTTAGGAGTCTTCTAAAATTCTATGTCAATTTCTTGACATTCATAAAGGTTGGTGAAGATGAAATAACACATCTTTTGTTGTCAATGTATCATCCTATAATAATGATTTGTGTATATGTAAACAACCCTTCCCTATACTCTTCATGCTTCCTATAGACATATAAGAAAGTAATACTTTTATCAAACATGGAGAAAATACATCCTTAAATACATACCCATAACACAACAAATATTTTAAAACTATACTATCTGGTACAGCACATAAAAAGAGAACAAATAAAGTAAATGGAGAAAAAGTAATACTTTTAACTATATTTAATGATTATATAACAATTACCATATTTTGCCGTGTATAATGTGTGCCCATGTATAATGCACACCCATATTTTTGGCCCAAACTTTCAGGAAAAAAAATCTTCTGTTTTAATTTTTTAATTCCAATTTTTATTTGTTTACATTTAGGTACTTATTTTTGTATTATAAAATAATTTTAACATTTATTTTTCAACATGTTACGGTACAAGAAATTTTATGTAACAAATAATTACAAAACACAACACACAATGGGATTTATAGATGATGTAATACAGAATTGTACACCTGAAATCTATGTAATTTTACTAACAATTGTCACCCCAATAAATTTAATAAAATAAAATTTAAAAAAAAAAGAACAGATACAAGGTACAAAAAATTTTATGTACCAGTAACAAATTTACGATATGTACACATCATAGAGAGCCAAGAACTCTTCGTTGTTGCAAGTTTGTCGTGAGTTCAACAAAAGCAATTATCGTATTCCAGGGTATTATTTTGCATACAGATATTGTTATTGATTTCTAGAGTTACACTTTTAACTCATAAGCATAAATAAAAGAATTAAAAACATTTATGTAGGTACAGAATTAGTACTACCCATGTATGATATGTATTCTTATTTTTCCCTCACAAATTTGGGCAAAAAAGTGTGCATTATACACAATATATGTACCTATAAAAGAAAGTAATAATACTTTAAAGAACTCAAATTATCTTACATGACCAAAAGTGTTCATTGTATTGAAAGTGAATTAGCATTTTCTTATCAGTGAGATAGTATTTCTTTTTTTCCATTCTTAATTACAAATTATCAATTTATTATTTTTTCTAAATTCCTTAAAAATAATTTTATTTCTTCTCATTCAAGATTAATGTTCATCTTTGACCAAATGACTTGGTCTCAATAGCCTTCAGGTCACATAACATAAAGTGGCACCCAGGGCCGTTCCTATGAGTCACAGAACCAAATGGCATAGGGACACTCAAATTGAAATTCCCCCAAATTCCAAGCAATCCCTGCATTAAAAAATAATGATAATAATACCTGATCCAACATAAAACTACATAGGATATTTCACCCAGGGTTTGAGTCTCTGGACTGACAGAAGCAGTGTATCAGAACTCTCTGAGACACCTCAATGACACTCATTAAATACCTAACAGCAGAAACGGCCTTTCCAAGGATGTATTCACATCCAACATGGGCAAGACTCCCATTTCAGGTATGAGTGGGTTATCCAAGGGTCTGCTCTAATCCAAAGAGTGTTCGTTTTCCTATGCACATCAAAGCCAAATGAGACACAAAGAGGGGTTTGCAGCAAAGAAAGTAAAGGTTTATTGATGAGACAAGTAAAGAGTTAACAGGACTGGGCTTGTGAGCTGGCAGGATGGCACAGGCAGAGTTAACAGGAGTGAGCTTGTGGGCTAACAGGAATGACCTTAAACATTAACCACTTGGCTTTAACTCCCCAGGCTACCACTGCACCTGCAAGCTGACAAGAACCTTACATCCATCATAGGTGAGAACAGAACCATTCCCAATCACAAAAGCAACCCCCTGCAAGCTGACATCCATCATAGCCGGGAACAGGATAATTCCCAGAAGAAGACAATTGTAACGGCAGCCCCTCCCCCCACCCCGCAAGCTGACAAGCACCCTACATCCTGCTTAGAAAAATATAAAACCCCAGCACTCATTCTCAGCGGCTCAGCTGTCGCCCATTGGACTCTGTCCTGGCTAAACTCCATTTTGCCAGTATCTCTCTCTTACCCCTCTGTCTCTGCAGCTGTCCCTATTGGGTTCTGTCTTGACAAAACTTCCCTTTGCCAGAACTTTCTCTTTTGACTTTCAATAAATTTTTGCTTACTCTTGTAGAGTCTCATAAATTCTTCTTACACTCTGCAAATGACCAGGGGTTAATTCTACACCAAGACATTTATTATTTAAGGAAATGTTGTCAAGCCTGGACACACAGGTGAGCTAGTGCTCAAAGACCTGGCTCCCAATGGCCTCTATGGGATGGGTTATATAGGGGGGAAATCATTAGTCATGGTAGCTAAGGGAATTGGAGTCATGGACTCTACTAATTGTTTGGGGCTCGGGGAGGAGGCAGTTGATCATTGCATCAGGTCCTGATGTCAGTCATGGGTTATTCTGTCTGGTTTGGAGGAGATATGGCTGGTAGGGTCATTCTGCATTCACGGGTCTGGAGCTGAAACACAACTGAGGTCAAGATGTTATCTTTAGTTTAACTGAAACTCTTTCTGTGGTCAACACACCTGAGGTTTTGTTCCTAAGACTGTTTGATGCTAACCAGAATCTGATGTCCTTAGGGCTTAATGATTAAGGGAGTGTTTGACCAGTATGTGTAGAGGTGGAAAGATAAGGAAAGAAAACAAGCAAGTGAGTCATGGTACCATTAGACTAGACAAGGCCAGTTTGAATCAAGGAGAAAGAAAAGAGAAAAACTTATTTTAAAGAAATGAAGTTCTTATACAGTTACAGTTTGAGATTTGGTAGGGATTCCTCTATCAAGGCTTCAGAGCTCCTAAAACTTTGGATTTCATCTGGGTACACCTTTCTACTTGCTTTAGTAAAATTTTACCAGACCCTCAGCTTTGATTTTTGTAAAAGGCTGAAAATTCTTCCCACCCCGACCAAAGATATCCATCCTGACGACATTAAATGGCAAAAAAGAATTTGATAAATGTGATTACATTAAGGATCTTGAGATAGAGAGATTATCCTTGATTATCCAAGTGGGCTCTCAATGCAATCGCAAGTGTCCTTCTAATGAAAAAGCAGAAGGAGATTTGATACAGACAGAAAAGGAGAAGAACTGTGAAAATGGAAGCAGGAATTAGAGTGATAAGGACACAAGCCAAGGAATGTCAGTAGCCACCAGAAGCTAGAAAAAGCAAAGAATGGATTCTCCCAAGAGCCTCCAGAGAAATTGTGGCCCTGCCCAATAATATTGATTTTGGACTTCTGACCTCCAGACCTGTTAAAACTGTTGTTTTTAAGCTACCAAGTTTCTGGTAATTTATTACAGCAGCCACAGGAACCTAATACAAATTTCAACTGGACTTTCCATTGTTTTGTACTGACTGTGACCTCAGAAAAAAACGTTGGTATTAAACATCCCTAAGAGATCTTCTGCAGACAATAACTACACTTGTTGTGCCAAGGACTGCTCTCATAATAGTTCGGCTGGAGAGAGACATCCATTTTTGTTGACATTAAGGTGTCAACTTGTTAAATATAAGAAAATGCAACTTTAGATTCTGGTTATAGCAATTTGTGCTCCTTTATATGCAAATAAAATTGGTATTCCCACCCTAACTAGCCACAACTAGTAAATAAATTAAATTATATTTCCACTCTACAATGATACTATTTATTATTTGTCTCTTCAGACCAAATCCCAATTATAGATCTTAAAGAAGAGTTTTCAGATAAACACATTAACTAAAATGTGATCCATTTCAGAGTAGTAAATAATATCAAACAATTCTTTAGAAGTGGCTCTTTTTCCTCTTAACATTTTGAACCTTTACAGCCTTGGAAATATATGTAATTTCCAATAACTGTAGTGTCAAATAAACACTTTAGGCAGGATTATAATAATTGCTACTGTGCTGAGTTGAGACTGCTGTGTAATCTGTCTCATTCACATAGAAATCCCATTTTATTATAAATATTAGGTTGGTGCAAAAGTAATTGCAATTTTTGCACTCAATTACTTTTGCACCTACCTAATACTTCAGCCATCCCCATTACCTCTAACCAGAGCTGCCACCTTGTGGCCACACAACCATGGTATCTGTTAAGTCTCAGTACCTGGATGGTCTCCTTAATTTAATCTCTCATCTCATGGTGAGACCGTCCAGTGCATGGACTGTAGTCTGATGGAGAGTTTCCCACTCTCCCAGACAAGGAGCTAATGAAATCTGAGTGCACAGCATTCAAATGCCAACATTCATGGAGAACTACTATTGTTTACAGTGGCTGGCATCTGCCAACTGTAAAGTGACATTTCACAATAACAAAAGTATTCTCCCTCCACATCAAGAACTGTAACAAAAAATGAGCCCGTTTTGTTCATGAAGTGTGTGAGTAAAAAGTAACTGCTGGGCTGGGTTAAGCCCTTCAAGAATGAGGTCACGGGGAGGACACTGAGCTCATGAGGTGCATTAAATAATCAAGGAGCCCCTGCTTTGGCAGATTTCAGCTGCACCATCCCCAAGCTCTCACCCCAACAGTGCACATCTGTGACAGGGAGGGGTCAGGGTGGACGCTGAGAACAAAGCCAGCCCTGGATCAACTGTATCAATACTTACTCAACACAGCCAGGGCAGAGAGTTGAAGATTTGGGACAATCAAGGTTAATGTGAGCTGAGTATCATCCAAGCCCAAAAATGTGGATCTCATCTCAGAATCTAGCTTGCCAAGTTACTTTTAAACTTTTGTTGCTTCAGTTCTCCTGCTGTAAAATTTAAATATTGGTGGAATTGTGAATAGTCTATGTATGCCTGGTATGGAACACAGAGGTTTACATATGCCTCTATATATAATAAGAAGCTGTGATTGAAGCAGAATTTCTTAACATGTTGCAAAGAAGACTCATCCTATGTAGTGCCTCCTGGAAAAAAAGAAAAGCAAAGTTAAATCGGCTGGCAACACGTTTGTTGCATATTGAGCCCCCTGCGTGGATAGAGTAACAACACACATTAGCATAGTCAACATACTGAGAAGTCTTGGTGGCAGATATCACTATTTGTCTACTCAAAATCCCTTGATCCCTCCTTCCATGCCAACAGGGACCCACTATTTGGAAGGGGTGCTAAGCAACCAGCTAAAAGATACATTGCCAACCTCCTTTGCAGCTGTGAATGGAAATTTGACACAGCTAGGGCCCAGGAGATATAAATGAAAGTCACTTGTGAGACTGAGTTAGATGATTAATATCAATTTTGCCCTTTGATCTTCCCTTTCTTCTTTGCTGAAATGGAAATATGATGACTGGTTCTTCAGTAGCCATCTTAAGATCATGAAACAAAAGTCAGCAGAAGAGAAGGAGATAAAAAAAAAAAGTTGGATTCCTAATGATATTGTGAAGCTTTATATCAATTTAGACCAGCCACCTTCAGTTTGATGTTACATGAGAAAAAATAAATTAGTAATTTGATTTAAGCCTCTGTGCTCTTAGGTTTATGTTACTGGAAGCCAAACATAATTCCTAACTGATTCATCATTTTGAAATCATCATGCACAAATTTTGGGAATGTAAATTTGTTACGGATACCAGGACCAGAAAGAACCCAAGTGGCACTCAGAGAGTTAGGAAGGTCAGTTTTATTACGCCAGCGGTCTCAGCGGGATGCTTCCCAAACACTGAGCCCCTAGCAAGGTTTGAGCAGGTTTTTATGGGTTGGGGACTTCCTTGAGTTGGGGAATGTGTAGGTGACATTTGGTGATTGGCTCGGGGTGTGGCTTGGAGGGGGTTATGCAGAAGTGGGCTGGGGACTTCTCTCTTTGCTTGGACCACCATTTTATGTCAGTTCCACGTGGCAGGGAACCATTTTATGTCAGTTTCTCCATCATGTCCCCCCTGTTGATGATCGTAAGTGGTAACAACTTAGAGATAATCATATTAGCTAAGAGGACGATAACCCCACAGGGCAAGGATCCGGGCTGTGGCCCCACAGGTGACGGAGGTCTCTGTGAAATGTATGACAGCGTTAACTATGCATGGCCAGATGGTAGCAAGGAGGAGGATCGTGAGGAGTGGGCTGGCTAGGGGTAGGAGCCAAGAGGACCAGCAAAGGCTAGAAATCGTAGGAGTCCAATGACAGCAAAGACGGAGGCCGAGCAGATGACAGCGAGGCTCATCCGGGCTGTTTCTTGAGGGTCAGACGGAGTGGACAGGCCGGGTCAGGTTGGGTGATCCAGGCGTCATCCTCTGGCTGGGCTCTTTTAACTCAAGTGTGATGGATCCACAGAGCAATGTCTGAAACTTTAAGAGAGGTGGGGGTAACAAGTATGACAGTGTGAGGGCCCGTCCACCGGGGTCAGAGGGGCTTGTACTTCCAATCTTTGACCCAGACTTGGTCTCCTGGGGCAAAGGGTGTACCGGGGCCCCGAGAGAAATGGGGGCCCTTTCCAGAATGTAAGCACTTACCTTGTGTAGCACGGCCATCTGGTTTTGGAGGCTGGAGAACCCCAGCTGATGAATGTTGCCAGGGAGGCTGGTCAGCAGGGGAGGGGGCCTCCTGAACATAATTTTGAAAGGAGAGAATCCAGATTTGCCAGAGGTACAGCACTCCCTAAGGACGGCTAGCAGTAGGAGGTCCACTACCCTAGGGAGGTTTCCTGGTGGAGTTTAGCTAATGTCTCCTTGAGGGTACGGTTCATGCGTTCAACTTTCCCTGAGCTTTGTGGTCGGTATGCTGTATGGAGTCTCCAGTTGATGTCCATGGCTCTGGTTACCGTCTGGAGGAGTTCTGCTATGAAAGCTGGCCCGTTGTCACTGTGCATAGAAAGTGGAATCCTGTGGCGGGGAATAATCTCCCTAAGGAGGACCTTGGCTACTTTGCGGCTCTTCTCAGTACGAGTGGGGAAGGCTTCGACCCACCTGGAGTAAGTACAGACCAGGACCAGCAAGTACTTAGTACCGCGGCAGTTCATCATGTCAGTGAAGTCGACTTTGAGGTCCTCAAAAGGTGAGGTACCGCTTCTCTGAATCCCGGGGATGGGGCTAGAGCCGGACTTTGGATTGTTCTTTGCACAAGTGAGGCAGCGTTCTCTGATTGATTTGCACAGAGCTGACAACCGGCTAATGTAGAAGTTTTTGGCTAGGAGGCCCTCGAGAGCACTTTTTCCTAAGTGGGTTAACGAGATATTCAGTGGTTACTTGAGGACCTAGCAAGGCTGGGATGAAGAGTGTTCCATCAGGCAGTTGCCGCCACCCTTGCGGCAATCTGGTGGCCCCTTCTGATTTTGCCCATCTGAGTTCTTCTTTTGTGTACCACGGGAGGGATGTGGTGGTAGTGTCAGTGACCAACAGCAGTTCACTAGGGTTTCCCATCACTGCTGATTTGGCTGTGGTGTCAGAGAGCCTGTTCCCAACTGCTGAGGGCTTGTTGCCTCTCTGGTGGCCCCAACAATGGATAATTGCAACCTGCTGGGGAAGCCAAGTGGCTTGTAGGAGTTTAAGGATTTCTTGTTTATTTTTAATAGTTTTTCCCTCCATGGTCAGAAGGCCTCTTTCTTTGTATATAGCCCCATGGATATGGACGGTTGCAAAGGCATACCAAGAGTTGGTGTAGATGTTGACTTTTCAGCCCTCGGATAGAGTAAGGGCTCTTATTAGTGCCCATAGTTCTGCCCATTGGCGGGGGGAATCCTTTAACCCAGTACGCACCTTGAGAAATTGGAAAGTTAGTCATGACTGTGTCCTAACCCCAAAAATTCTGACTTAATTGGTCTGGCATATGGTCTGGACATTGGGATTTTTAAAGCTCTCCTAAATTATGCTTCTGATTTGAGGCTGAGGAAATCCCCTGGACTGGGGAAGGAAAGCGGAGGGCATAGTCCACCACCTCTTTGCTTCCACTCAATGAAGATTTTTGGTTTGGGGTTTTTGTTTGTTTGTTTGTTTTGTTTTGTTTTAATTGAGATATAATTGACATATAACACTGTGTAGGTTTAAGGTGTATAATGTGTTGATTTGATACTTATAAAATATAATATGATTACCATTATAGCATTCGCTGAACAAAGTTTTTTGAGTCAATTTTTGATGGTTTGGAGTCCAATAGTGTGTCCTAATTGCTTATAGTACCTGGCACATGGAAGACACTTAACTCAAAATTAGGGGTCCAATAGCATCATTATCTGTCAGAATGAGCACTCCTCCTCTTCCCCTTTTCATCCAGGCACATTCTGAGGATATATGTTAAAATTTGCATTGAAACCAAACATTCCATTCAATTAGAACATGATAACATTTAACATGCTAACCATCAGATGTGTTCTACCCTACTATGCGGTCTAGAGTAAGTGAGCAATTATGTTTTTATCTCATTTCATGGCTTATTATCACACATTCATATTAATGGATTTTCAGGAAAACACTCAACTAAGAAGGTGGTTAATAACCGGCAGCCAGCAACTTTGATGATAAATGCACAGAGCTCTCCCAGAGTTCTCAAAGAACTGCTTAGCTGATTCTATAGTCATGCTACAAGGTCACTGGCTTATGAATTAGTGATAATCGCACAACACTGCTGGGAAAAATGAAATAATCACCCAGCAGGATGTAGGGGCAGATGGTGGGGATAGGGGATATTTACTACAGTTATTAAGAGCTGCTAAATTTCTGTTTCACAATCTGGGGGACAAGTTTTACAGTTATGAACAGGTTATTTGTATGTTATTTGCCTGAACACTACAAGCGGACACTCAGCTTTATTATTAAGCTGGTCAAGAGGACTCACACTGAAAGGCCATGATAAAAATATGGCCCCTATAGACACACCTGGTTCCCTCCAAGGATCATGTACTGACTAGTATACATTAGAGTTAGACCCCTGGAAACAACCTCACTTTGTCCATTACTGCATCTTAGTACTAGCACATAGTGGGTCCTCAACATAGGTGCTAGATGAATAAATGTTTGGAATCAAATCCAGGGTCCTCCCACACTCCAGGAAAGTATTTGGATTCCAAACCAGGGAAGGACTTGATTTTTTCCCAATGAATCATTAACCTTTGTTTGTTCTTTCTGACCTTGATTAACTCGATTAATAATATATGACAATATTCACAACTCCATTTAGTGATTGCTTACCATGCACCAGGAAACCCTGCTGTTATCACCAAACATTGCCTCACATAACCCATATACAGCCCTGTGAGACTTACATACTATTGTTATTCCCATTTTACATCTGAAGAAACTGAAGCTTAAATGCTGATGGAGGAAAATTGGTGGCCCATGTTAAGCAGTGGTTTACAAATATTTGGGCTAAGATTTTCAAAAACAAGAGAGTTCACCTATGAGTCCAGATTTCTGATACTTTTCTTTAAAAATTTGATGGTATGGCAATGAAGATTCTTCCTTACCACATGGCAAGAGTCGCTGTGGCCCAAAGTATGCTCTGTGTACACCCTGCCTGGCCCTCTGTATCATTTACCTTCCCTTCCCAGCCTTTAAAGCATTTGTATTTCGGGGCCCAGCTTAGAGAGGTTATGGAATCAGATATGCAGTGGCAAGGCTGGACTTGACTTATGTGTCTTAAAGCCTGTGATCTTGCTTCCTAGAGTGTTGTAGAGAGCCATATAAGGGCATCTATGTCCCTCTCCTTGTCATGCCTGGATGGGGTCAGTTCTCACTGTTCTCCATGACCCCAGTAGGAGGCCACCTCAATGGCAATGTGTCTTTTACTGTAATAATTTTTTTTAAATTAAAACGTTCACCGTATTGTTTGATCACACTGCATATATATGCAGCTCCCTGGTCAGAACCTGCATTGGCTTTCATTGTCCACCACACAAAGCGCGTGAACCACATTCATCCAGAAGCCCAAGCACGTTATCTAATTCTAGATATACACTAGGCAACCACCCACATAATATGATTTGAAGGGTTACAGACTGTTCACAACATCACACCATCTAGGTGTAAACTAAAAATTAATTTTAGACTATAATAAACAATAAATAGCATTGATTTGAGCAAAAAGAGCTGCAGCCAAGAATCACAGATTCAGGTAGCAACCTAAATTGTGATCCCCTAAGACAAACTGGAGGGCACCTTTTATAGAGAAAGTTTCCACTCAGGTTTCCAGTTAGGTCCATTTTATGTAAAGGAGGTATTCAGTCATACAGTTCTGATTGTTCCCAATCACACAGTCCTGATTGGTCAGCATTATGCATCCAGTTAGTCATTATGGAGCAGTTCTGATTAGAAAGGGCAGGTCTTTGTCCATTCATGGAAAAACAAAACCAGGAATTCCCTTATAATAGTTAATTCAGACAGATGGCATAAACGAGCAGGGTATAGTACAGGAAGCTGAGAGTTAAGTCTGAGGTTCTTCCCGATATACAATGAGAAGCCCGTGTCAGCAAGTCTCTTATTATTTATAAAATGTGGGCTTCCATTGCCACAGAAAATCCATCTCAGCAAATTCCTTTTTGGGTTCCACATAGACATCTAGAGGCTGTAGTGCATACCCTTAGAAGATATGCACTCCTGTAGTGTGTAACCGGGAAGATAGACCTTTTCATATTATGGGAGAAATAACAAATTAACCAGCAAAAATATTATCAAGGACCCATTTCTTGAGTTAGTCTGTTTTGCCTTCTGGCCTCCTATCAGAGACCAGAGGCTGAAAAGGACAACAGCAAAGAGTTATTACAAAGGGTTGTGGGGAAACATAGGTTCACAGGACACTTCCTGGCCAGTGCATGGTTGTGGTGGGCCCTGACCCACGAGGAGCACGGCAGCCTGGGCAGCTGGGGGAGTTCTGAAGGAGGGAGGAGGAGGGCCATCAAAGACATCTCTCTCCTTGGCTTGCAGAAGGTGTCCATGACTCATGAGCCACAGATAACCAATGACAATCTCTTGATTCTCAAACAAATTCAAAGGGAACAGGAGAGGAGCATTCCTGGAACACACTTAGGAATACATGTGGGAGCAAGGCCCCTCCCCGTATCGCTGATTTACTGGCTATCACAGCATTGTCAATCTGACCACAATCCCAAACTCTGCTCAGAGAGATGAGGGAATGAATCAGGAGAAAGGGAAGACGACACACAGAACCTCTTCATTGTGTAGCCATGAAGACGTCCTCCTAGCTCTTAGGGTAAAATTGAGCCAAGTGAGGAGAAATAGTTCCTATCCCAAAAGAAAGCTTTGTGTGCGAGTTACTTATCAACACACACTTATTTGATAATCTTTTTTTTTTTTTTTTTTTTTTTTAATTTTATTTTATTAAATTTATTGGGGTGACAATTGTTAGTAAAATTACATAGATTTCAGGTGTACAATTCTGTATTTTCTGATCAAACTGTGAAAATAAGGTTTGCTTAAGTCATCCAACATCCTCTATGAGAAACACAATACCCTGCATCTTATGTGGTATACCAGCTACAGTAGTTATTTGGCATTATCTCGAAGCTATTTTCATGACTAGTAGTCTGCATCAATACCATGTTTGCTCCCTGGACACTACACAGAAGGATACCATGTGTGTGTATTTCTGGAGGAAGCAGCAAGAGTGGAGAGAGAACTAGAATCATATGAGGTAAGATTTGGAACTGCAGACGTTTTACCTAGAGGAGGGGGGAAAGACTTAAGAGTGTGTACAGTTGCTGCCTTCAAATACTTAAAGATCTGTCCAGGGGAAGAAAAATTATCATTATTCTATGTAACCCAGGATGGCATAGCTAACCCCCCTAGGTAGACATAACAAATAGGAAAACTTTGATAATATTCAGAAAAGCTCTTTTATTAAGTAGAGTTGCCCTAGAAGGAAATGGGCTGCCTAATAATAGAATCATTTTAATTTCACTGACATGTTCCGACAGGAAGGAAATATTCACTTGTCCCAGCTTTGGAGAAGGGATTCATATATTGGAAAAGACTAGGGAGGTAATTTCTAAGAGTATTTGATTGTGTATTTTTATTTTTATTTTTAAGTTGTCTTTTTAGTACACTGTGGTTTATCTAAAACTATTCAACACACAGAATATTGTAAATATTGACAATGAGTGCTTTTTAACTGTGATGATATTGAGGATACCAATGAGAAGAAAGCAACTGTATCCCAAGAATGAGTATCACGTTTCAAACTAATAGCCTCCTCACTGAATAACTTGAACTAGGTAAGAGCCAGAAAGCACAACAGAAATTGGATGAATTAGAAGAAGAGAGAAATAGAAAATACCAGAAAACTCTAGTGGGTTTGTTTGTTTGTTTGTCTGTCTTTTAATATTGCCAATTCTACCACTTATACCAAAGATCACTGAAAGCATGAAGGGTCAAAATACAGAAAAGATGTAAAAATCTTTACCTCAAGTCTCAATTATGAATACACCTTTTGTACAGAAGTGGTTTTCAGAATATAAATTCTTTTGGACCCCACAGGTAGCTGGACCATCTCAGAAATCAGTTGCTTTTCTAATTTCCAGAGGTTGCCGCAGGAACTAAGATGATTCCAGGCATTGCCTGGGTATAATGACAGATTTTGGAAAGAGTTGAGAAATACGTTTTCCTTTTTAACTTTTTGAGAATATTAGAAAAGTTGAATCATTTTATGCAATTTATGTATTTTAAGCAATGATATATCAGAAATAGTTTATTCAGGAATATTTTAAAGTAAATGCAAGTTTTTTTTTAATTTTTATATATACAAATTATATATTTATATTCATATGTATGTAACAGATGAGAGTCACAACAATTGCAATTTGGAATAAGCTAAAATTAAAAACCACAATAAGGACTACTTTGTTTTACCCATTTATTCTTATGGATCTATGAGTATGTTTTAATCTTTACCAACCAAACTGATGAAAGAGTGAGAGAAAACCTGGGGTCTTTGTGTGCCTGCGGGGACTGAGAAAAGGATGTCACCAAAGCAGGAGGAACAGCCAAAGCAGAAACTGGGGACCGAGCAGAATGCCTGTCTACTCTAAACTGTCCGGCATTCTCTGACAGCTGCCAGATTGAGTCCCCTTGCGAACCCAGACCTATCTAAAACTAGGAAGATTTTGAAACTCAAACACTGAGAATCATCTTCAAACCTTGAGCAAGTTCAACTAAGAGTACCATGTCTTTTATATTTTGCTTATTGATCCACTTGTCAAATATTTGGAGTCTATAAGACTCCATCTCTGTCCTAAATAAATATATCTATTAGGGAAAATAGAAATCTTCCCAAGAAACACAGTACATGCTACAATGTTGTAGCTATTTCAAGAATGTCACCAAGAACTGGAAGAGTGAGGGCCAGAAGAAGCTATTCTAATCAAGGAAATCAGAGAAATACAAGGGTAAAAGGTATCATAGGAGAAGCCCTGAAAGACACCCACTCAGGAATTTAAGAAGTGGACAAGGTGGAGAGATGTCCCAGGGAAGAGAGAGGTAAGACATGGAGACAGTGAGGTGCATTCAGAACCAGGCAGTGTGGTAGGTTTATAGGGAAACAGAAAGTCAAAGTTTGAATGCCAGGCTAAAGAGTTGATAATAACAACCGACATTTGTTGAGACTCACTGTGTGACAGACACTGGTATACCACATGCATCAACTCATTTAATCCTCACAAAAGTCCAGTGAGGCAGGCAGTAGTATTATCACAATACTATTCCACAGTTCTGCACTGCATATTAGGACATTGAAGCACGGAAGAATTAGATAACCTGCTTGGGCTCCCAGAAGGATGTGGTTCCTATGCACTGTGTGGTGGACAATGAAAGCCAGTTCAGGTTCTGACCAGGGAGCTAATTTTAATATAGATAAGTGATACATAAGTATGATTGTGATCAAACAACATGATGAATATTTAAATAAAAAGAGGATCGGGGGCTGGTAGATGAAGGTAAAAGAGATCAAATATATGGTGATGGAGGGAGAACTGACTGGGTGGTGAACACACAATGTGATATATAGATGACGTATTATAGAATTGTACACCTGAAACCTATGTACCTTTGCTAACAATTGTCACCCCAATAAACTTTAATTTAAAAAAATATTACAGTAAAAGACACATTGCCATTAATCGCCCTCAAAATACTACCCCTCACTTAGAACACACTTATCCCATCATTCTTGCCCCTTTCTGAAGCAGTTCTGGAAGTGCCCTTTCATGAGTGTCTTTAGTTGTACTGTCATAGCTGCCTTGATGTCCTGAATCATTTTGACTTTGGGGAAGAGCCAGAAGTCACATGACGCCAGATACTGTGCAAAAGGTGGATGAGGACACACTGTGATGTTTTTATTTGACAAAAATTGCTATATACCAGAAGCAATGTGTGACACAGAACGCTGTCATGATGGAGGATGATTTATGGCACACTTTAAAACACACCTTTCTCAACCGTAGCTCACACCTGACTGACTGCACCAAACAAGTTGAAACTTGTCACTAACTGTTACTAAGGTTCAACATGTCACTTCCAGGATTGAAGATCCCTGCCTTTCCCTTGGATAACACTCAACAACAGCATTCACCGTATTTTTTTTATCACAACTCAGATATATATACATATATAGCATTTGAATATACACACAACATATATACACATACACACAAATATACACACACCATATAATCATGTACACACATATGCATTCTTAAATAACCTTAAACATATATCTTAAAATATATTTAGACATATATTAAGAATACATATGTGTGTGGTCCAGGTGGATGTTCACGCTCAGCAGACAATTGACTGTCTTGTCAGTGAGTTGTCCTTAGCTTTGGGAACCTACAACCCAGTATGCTTGCTGAGTAAACTTCCCTTAACTAATGACTCGTTTGTGTGAAGGGATCCAGACCCTGACTCCCTTGCCTTTGGACTGGATAGGGAGAATTTTGAGATGAGACTTGCCCCTTCTCCAGAACTTTTCTGTGCATGGCGTAGAGCCAAAGCCACCTCTTAGATCTTGCAGCTACACTTTTAGATGTACTTTTTCCCTTCCCTTTCTGACTTACTCACTCTCCTATTATTCTTTTTCCTGGGAGTATTTCCAAATTAATTGATTTAACCAGAATTCTCAAGTCAGAGTCCATTTCTGGATATTCCCAAGCAATAATAGATGTAGATATAGATGATATAGATATAGACATAGATATATAGATATATTATTGAGATATAACTGACATATAACATTACAAGCAGTAATATTCTTATTCATTCTGTGTAGGTTTGACATTAGTTTATGTGAACTCTGTCTAATGTCTGGCATTGTATGATGCATTTTGTGTTTGCAAGACTACTGTACCACAATCTTTATACCTGAAACAACTCAAAATAAATGTTATAATAAGATCTGTAAAAAAAAAGGAATACATATGTGTGTATGCCTGTAAAAACACACAAGTACCAAGCAGAGGAGGGCCAGTGTAAGGATAAGCCCACTCTCAGCCCTACCTTTCCTGGGCAGGGTCCTGACAGACCATGTGGATATTGGTCAGACCAACACCAGCCCCTGAATATCCACCTGCACAAAGCCCTGTGTAGCTAGTCAGTCACCCTCCTAGCCCTGGCAACCACAGATCAGGTCCCAAAACCCCTGGCTAAGCCTCTCCCACCTGGTACCTGTGCTGGTCACCAACACAAGGAGGTATACATAGAAAGTCATGACCTAACCTCAGGGAGAAACAGTGGATCCCAGGAAAATATGGACATGAAGAAATAGAGAACTAGAACAAAGCATGAGACACTGGGGCAGACATGGAAGTGAGCCCCCACCAACCATTCTTCAGTAGGAGCTTCTGTGGGGGTCAGCCTTGGGCCTTGCTCTGGGTTGCTGGCAAAGCAGGAGTGTAAACCCTCAGGTTTGGCTGCATCCATGGATCCCCACCCCCACCCCACACTCTGCTCCTCTCATGGATAGTCTGATAGGTCCAGAGCATCCTACCCCTCATGAGCCTTTATGTCTTCTGGAAATGCCTGGCTGAGTGTAAAATTCCTGTTCAACTATAGATGCTGGCTCAGTGTTGCATCTGCAAGGCACCTTAGTATAAACTAGTTCCCATTTCTGCATTGTTTCCCTGGGCTGTCCTTAGCGCTCCCCTCCACATCTGAGTAATATGCCAGCCCTGAAAGAGCAAAGCCCTTCGTTGGTTGTGGGCCCCCTAGGGCCTATGATGAACCCAGGCCATCACCTGAGACCCCACTCCCTGTGAACACAGGCCCCTGGAACCACCAACATGTAAAAACATCCTCCCCACAACCTGTTAATTTTTAATAATCCTATAAAATACCAAGTAAAAGAAATAGGATTTTCATTTAATTAGAAACATTTCTAGGTATATAACACAAATAATGGATAAAATATCTTTACATGTATATGAAATGTTAAACAAAGTCCCCTGAAATACCTATACAATTCTTTATTATTGAAGAATTAAATTGCATTTGTATCATTCAGAAAGTGCAGAGAGCAAAATAGTGCCAACAGTGTTCTCTCATGTTCTAAAAAGGACATAGTATTTTTGTTCTTAAAATGTATTTGGATTGACCAAGAGAGGGATTGTCCCCAGAGGAGGCTGCTGTCAGCACAACCAAGTGATGGGAGGCTAGGAGGATGGGAGGCAAACCTACAAACAATTGCCACTCCCCATCCTCTACACAAGAGGATCCCAGAGAAAGAGACAGAGGGCTGGAAAGGAAGGCAGGGAGAAAATGTGAAGGATGCTAATAATTTATATTCTTGAGACCTGATTTCTTTAAAAGAGCAATGGAAGAACTCTGTGTGAATTCTGTTGATTTGCCAAGAGAGAAAAGTAAAATGATGTAACAAATGGTGTCCCAAGTTTGCCAGACTCACTGTGCAGTAGCTCTGAAAGGCTTCAGCATGAATATCCAATTCAGAGATAAACTCAGCCTCTAATGTTCCAGGAGGATCCAAAATGGTGGAGTAGATAAACACTGTATTTGCCTCCTCCCATGACCACATTAAAATTAAAATTAAACTACAGAAGACCCATCATTGAAAACTGCCTGAAGTCTAGCTTAACAGAAATCTTATGACTAAGGATAAAAAGAAGAAGCAGTACTGAGACTGGTAGGAGAGGCAGAGATGCAAAACAGGCCAGCCCCACTCCTGTGTATGGCAGTTGAGAATTGGGAGGGACATCTCAACCACGGAAGTTTTTCCCTAGGAGCAAAGGACCCCAGCCCAACACTGGGTTCTCCAGGCCCATGTACTAGTACTGAAAAAAAGGAGTACCCACAATATCTGGCTGTGAAAAACAGTGGGAATTCTGACCTTCTTGGTGGGATGAAGGGTGCAGGAAACACAGATGTCCTCTTTAAGGTCCCATGCATAGACTCACTCACTTGCAAGCACTTACCCTGGGCTCTGGTGTAGGGACAGTGATTCAGGAAGAGTTAGAGATATACATGGAGAGACTGAGTTGTGTGGTTTCAGGGCAAGAACTGGAGGGACAGTCACTATTTTCCCTATGTAGAATCTTCCTCCTGTGCAGTTGGCAGACAGGGGCCATCTTTCCTGTGTTGAGCCCCCACCACCCCCAGCCAAATCTGAATTTTTATTGGCCTGGTGAACTTTGTTTTCTCCACCCTGGTGACTCCATGGAACCCCACCTCACCCAAGTCACACAACACCCAGAGGCACTTTCGAGGCCAGCAGCCAATGCTGCCCACATTGTACTCTTTCTTGGATAACTCTTGGGGGTTCACAGGTCCCAGGTGTGTGGTGGCTGGCCTTGATGGTCTATAAGACATTTGCTGAGTAGCTCCAGGCTCAGCAATGGCACCAAACCAGAATCTACATTAACCTGGTAAACACAACTCATCCCACCCTGGTGACTCCCTGAGACCCCATCTCATCAAACTAATTTACCACAGAAGGCTCTATCAGTGGCGGAGACTTAGGAGAATTGGCAGGCAGTAGCAGGCCTTGGAGTGCTGTGGAGTTTTTGCAGAACTACCCCAGATCTGGTACTAGTGGCAGCTGTCCTCAATTTGTAGCATAGCCTCTGACACGTGTCTCCAGGTCGAGCACAGGGAGTGAAAAACCACAGATTGTTTTATAGCACCTACCAAATAGTGCCCTGCTGGTCACAGGGTGTATGACCTGAGCCTTCTTGGGAGCCCATACCAAGAGACCCCAGAAATAACATATCTGGAGGTCAGCTTCAGACCACAGCATAGCATTGCCCAATTAGCCCCACAAGCAGCACACCCAAAGAGCAGTCTCAGTAGGCATTAGAAGCCAGTGGGGTTAATCCCATTCTGTGAGATAAGGCCCCTGCACAGCAGCCTGTGAGCTGTAGAAGTGTCCAAACCCCTCAGCCTGAAGGTCAATACCACCCACTAATGTGCCAAAAGTAATCAAGGTTGAAGTTTGACAGAAGGGCACATACAAACTACACAAGGGAT
Organism: Rhinolophus sinicus; assembly: GCF_036562045.2. Taxonomy (NCBI): domain Eukaryota; kingdom Metazoa; phylum Chordata; class Mammalia; order Chiroptera; family Rhinolophidae; genus Rhinolophus; species Rhinolophus sinicus. Next base: position 53,180,177 of record NC_133758.1, read on the forward strand.
ACTTCTGGAGCACATGACTCAGGTGACCAGGGAGACTGTTCCACTGAGCCCCACATGATACCTACTACATAAGGCCACTCCACTAAGACCAAGAGCCATAGCAGCCTTATCTAACAAATAGAACAAACACAGTGAAGCAGCCAAAATGAGGAGACAAAGAAATATGTCCCAAATAAAAGAACAGAACAAAGCCACAGAAAAATAACTAAACAAAACAGAGACAAGCAATCTAACTGGCACACAGTTCAAAACACTGGTTATAAGGATGCTCATATAATACATAAAATACAAAATACATATATAATACATAAAAATAACTAGTCATAAATGAAGAATATAATAACTGAAATAAAGAATACATTAGAGAAAATCAACAGTAGATTAGAGGAAAAAGAGGATCGAATCAATGATTTAGAAGATGAAGTAGCAGAAAACACTCAAACAGAATAGCAAAAAGAAAAAAGAATTCAAAAAATGAGAGTTTAAGGGGCCTCTGGGATAACATCAAGTGTACCAACATTCACATCATAGGGGTACCAGAAGGAGAAAAGAGAGAGCAGAAATCAAAAACCTATTTGAAGAAACAATGATGGAACACTTCCCTAACTTGGTAAAGGAAGTAGACCTACAAGGTCAGGAAGTACAGAGAGTCCCAAACAAGATACACCCAAACAAGTTCACACCAAGACATATCATAATTAAAATATCAAAGGTTAAAGAGAAAAGCAGTTACTTACACACAAGGGATCTCCCATAAGACTGTCAGATGATTTCTCAATAGAAACTTTGCAGTCAAGAAGGGATTGGTAGAAAATACTCAAAGTGTTGAAAAGTAAGGGCCTACAACCAAGATTACTCTACCCAGTAAAGTTAACATTTACAATCAAAGGATAGATAAAGAGTTTCCCAGACAAGAAAAAGCTAAAGGAATCCATCACCATGAAAATAGTATTATATGGAATCTTAGAAGGACTTCTTTAAGGCATATATACATATGTCTAAGGATTGAGAATTGGAGGGATATTTATTATATATATTTATAACATATTATATATATATATATAACAAAATGGCAATATCTACGTAACTATCAATAATTACTTTAAATGTAAATGGAGTAAATGCTCCAATCAAAATATAGGGTGGCTGAATGGATAAAAAAACAAGAGACATATATGCTACCTACAAGAGACTAACTTCAGATCAAAAGATATACACAGACTGAAAGTAAAGGCATGGGAAAAGATATTTCATGGAAACGGAAAAAGAAAAGAAAAGGATAAAAGCTGAGGTAACAATACTTATATCAGACAAAATAGCCTTTAAAATAAAGGCTACAACGAGAGACAAAAAAGAACCAAGTATTCCCAATTTTGCATATTTATTCGAAGAACCTAATATGCTACTTCAAGGGGACGTGCACATCCGTATGTTTATTGCAGCATTGTTTACAATGGCCAAAATGTGCAGGCATCCTGGGCATGCATTGATGGATGAATGGATAAAGAGGAGGTGGTACACATATACAGTGGAATATTGCTTGGCCATGAAAGGCAATGGGTTCTTGCCATCTGTGGCAGCATGGATGGACCTGGAGGGTATTGTGCTGAGTGGAATATGTCAGACAGAGAAAGACAGATGCAATGTGATTTCGCTTATAAGTGGAATATAAAGAACAAAACAAAGGAACAAACAAACAAACAAACTCATAGTACAGAGATTATTTTGATGCTTGCCAGATGGAAGGGGTTTAGGCGGGTGGGTAAAAACGGGGTAGGAATTAAAAAAGAAGAAACTGGCTGTTACAAAGTAGTCATGGGAATGTAGGGCATAGCACAAGGGATATAGTCAATAATATTGTAATAACTATGTCTGCTGTCAGATGGGTACTAGATTTATTGGGGTGATAGATGAGAGGGGAGTTGGTGACAGGGTGAAAAAAGTGAAGGAATTAAGAAGTACAAATTGGTAGGCACAAAATAGTCATAGGCATGTAAAGTAATGCATAGGGAATATAGTCAATGACATGGTAATAACTATATATACTGTCTGGTGGGTACTAGATTAATCAGGGGGATATCTTATTAAATCATATAAATGTCTAACCACTATGCTACACACCTGAAATTAATATAAAATAATTATGAATCTTAATAATTGAAAAATTAAAAAGTGGAGGGGAAGGTGAAGTGGAATAAGAGGTTCACATTTCCAGACATAAAACAAGTAAGTCATGGGGATGTAATGTACAGCATATGAAATATAGTCAATAATATTGTGGTACCATGCTACAGTGTCAGATGTTTGCTAGACTTTTATCATGGTAACCACTTCTTTAGGTATATAAATATTGAATAACTATGGTGTACTCCTGAAACCAATATAATGTTTTATGTTAGCTATATTTTAATTAAAATATTTTTTTTAATTTTTTAAATAAAAAAAGAAAAAACAGAAAATCTGAACAGACTGATTACTACTAACAAAATCGAATCAGCAATCAAAAAACTCCCAACAAACAAAACTCCTGGATCTCATGGCTTCACAGATGAATTTTACCAAACATTTAAAGAATTAACACCTATCCTTCTCAAACTATTCCTTAAAAGCCAACAGGAGGGAAGGTCCAAGCTCATTTTACAAGGCCAGCATCACCCTGCTTGAAAACCAGACAAAAACATTACAAAAAAATGGACGTAAATAGACATTTCTTTTTTTTCTTTCTTTTTTTTTAAATTAAATTTTATCGCGGTGACAATTGTTAGTAAAGTTACATAGATTTCAGGTGTACAGTTCATTAGTACATCATCTATAAATCACATTGTGTGTTCACCACCCAGAGTCAGTTCTCCTTCCATCACCATATATTTGATCCCCTTTACCCTCAACTATCACCCCCTCTCCCCTTACCCTCTGGTAACCACTAAACTATTGTCTCTGTCTATGAGGTTTTGTTTCCCATTTGTTTGTCTTGTTCTTTTGCTGTTTTTGGTTCATATACCACATATCAGTGAAATCACATGGTTCTCTGCTTTTTCTGTCTGACTTATTTTGCTTAGCATTGTACTCTCAAGATCCATCCTTGTTGTCACAAATAGTTCTATTTCATCTTTTCTTACCGCCAAATACTATTCCTTAGTGTATATATACCACAACTTCTTTATCCATTCATCTATCGAAGGACATTTCGGTGTTTCCATGTCTTGGTCACCGTAAATAAAGCTGCAATGAACATTGGAGCACACTTCTCTTTATGTTTAAATGTTTTCACATTTTTTGGGTAGATACCCAGGAGAGGGATTGCTGGGTCATATGGTAATTCTATTCTTGATTTTGTGAGGAACCTCCACACTGCCTTCCATAGCGGCTGCACCAGTCTGCATTCTCACCAACAGTGTATGAGGGTTCCTTTTTCTCCACAGCCTCTCCAACACTTGTTACTATTTGTCTTTTTGATGATAGTCATTCTAACTGGGGTGAGGTGATATCTCATTGTGGTTTTTATTTGAATTTATCTGATGATTAGTGATGGTGAGCATATTTTCATGTCTGTTTGCCATTTGTATGTCCTCTTTGGAGAAATGTCTCTTCAGGTTGTCCGCCCATTTTTCAATTGGGTTGTTTCTTTTTGTTGTTGTTGAGTTGAATGGGTTCCTTGTACATTTTGGATATTAGCCCCTTATTGGAGGCACTGTTTCCAAAAATCTTTTCCCATTCAGGTGGTTGCCACTTTATTTTGTTGATGGTTTCTTTTGCTATGCAGAAGCTTTTAAGTTTGATATAGTCCCATTCATTTATTTTAGCTTTTACTTCCCATGCCTTTGGAGTCAAATTCAAGAAATGCTTTTTGAACCCAAGGTCCATAAGTTTAGTACCTATGTTTTCCTCTAAGCCGTTTATTGTTTCAAGTCGTATGCTTAAGTCTTTGATCCATTTTGAGATAATTTTGGTACATGGTGACAGATAGCAGTCCAGTTTCATTCTTTTGCACGTGACTTTCCAATTCTGCCAGCACCATTTATTGAAAAGGCTGTCTTTTCTCTATTGCATGTTTTCTGCTTCTTTGCCAAAAATTGTCTGTTCATATTTATGCGGTTTTATTTCTGGGTTCTCAATTCTATTCCATTGGTCTATGTGTCTGTTTTTCTGCCAATACCATGCTGTTTTGATTATTTTTGTCCTGTAGTACAAGCTAAAGTCAGGGAGAGTGATACCTCCAGCATTGTTCTTGTTTTTAAAGATTGCTTTGGCTATTCGGGGTCTTTTGTGGTTCCAAACAAATCTGATGATTTTTTTTGTTCTATTTCTTTTAAAAATGCTATTGGGATATTGATGGGGACTGCATTGAATCTGTATATTGCTTTGGGTAATATGGCCATTTTAACTATGTTGATTCTTCCAATCCATGAGCACAGAATGTCTTTCCATTTCTTTGTGTCTTCTTCAATTTCTTTTAAAAATGTCTTATAGTTTTCAGCATATAGATCTTTCATATCCTTGGTTAAGTTTATTCCTAAGTATTTTATTATTTTTGCTGCAATTGCAAAAGCCTTTTTTTTTTTTTCATTTCTTTTTCTGAGATTTCATTGTTAGCATATAGGAATGTAATGCACTTTTGTACGTTGATTTTGTAGCCGGCAACTTTACTGTATTTGTTAATTGTTTCTAATAGCTTTTTGGTGAAGTCTTTAGGGTTTTCTTTATACAGCATCATGTCATCTGCAAAGAGTGACAATTTAACTTCTTCATTCCTAATTTGGATGCCTTTTGTTTCTTTCTCTTGCCTGATTGCTCTGGTGAGGACTTCCAACACTATGTTGAAAAGCAGAGGTGATACAGGACAGCCCTGTCGTGTTGCTAAACATACAGTGAAGGGCTTCAGTTTTCCACCGTTAATTATCAGATTAGCTGAGGGTCTGTAATATATGGCCTTTATTATGTTAAGGTATTTTCCTTCTATACGTATCTTATTAAGTGTTTTAATCATAAATAGATGTTGTATCTTGTCAAATGTTTTTTTTCTGCATCAGTTGATGTAATCATATGATTGTTGTCCTTTAGTTTGTTTATGTGATGTATCACATTGATGGATTTGCATATGTTGAACCATCTTTGTGCCCCTGGGATGAACCCCACTTGGTCGTGATGAATAATCTTTTTAATGTATCATTGCATTCAATTTGCATTTGTATTCACCATAGATATTGGTCTGTAGTTTTCCTTTTTGTGTTGTCCTTACCAGGCTATGGTATAAGGGTAATGTTAGCTTCATAAAATGAGTTAGGGAGTACTGTCTCTTCTTCAATTTTTGGGAAGTGTTTGAGCAGGATTGCTATTAGATATTTTTTGAAAGTTTGGTTGAATTCACTAGTGAAGCCATCTGGTCCCCAACTTTTGCTTTTGGGAAGGTTTTGGATGACTGATTCAATTTCGCTACTGGTGATCCGTCTGTTTAGATTTTCCAATTTTTCACAGTTCAGCATAGGAAGGCTATATGTTTCTAAGAACTTGTCCATTTCTTCTAGGTTATTGAATTTAGTGGTGTATAGTTCTTCATAGTATTCTTGGATGATCCTTTGTATTTCTGTAGCATCCATTATAACTTCCCTTTTTTCATTACTGATTTTGTTTATTAGTGTCTTCTCTCTTTTTACCTCAGTGAGCCTAGCCAAGGGTTTGTCAATTTTGTTAATCTTTTCAAAGAACCAGCTCTTTGTCACATTAATTTTTTCTATTGTCTTTTTGTTCCCTATTTCATTTAGTTCTGCTCTGATTTTTATTATTTCCTTTCTTCTGCTGACCTTGGGTTTCATTTGTTCATCTTTTTCTAATTCCTTAAGGTGTGACATGAGGTTATTTATGTGGGATTTTCCTTGTTTCTTGAGATAGGCCTGTAATGATATAAATTTCCCTCTTAAAACTGCTTTCGCTGCATCCCAAAAATTTGGTAGGATGTATTTTCATTGTCATTTGTTTCTATGTATCTTTTGATCTCTCCTTTAATTTCTTCTTTGACCTGGTCATTCTTTAAGAGCATGTTGTTTAATCTCCATGTATTTGTGGTTTTTCCTGCTTTCTTTTTGCAGTTGATATCCAATTTCAAAGCCTTGTGATCAGAGAACATGCTTGGTATGATTTCAGTCTCCTTAAATTTACTGAGGCTAGTTTTATGTCCCAATATGAGCCCTGTCCTTGAGAATGTTCCATGTACACTAGAAAAGAATGTATAGTCTGATGTTTCAGGATGAAGAACTCTATAAATGTCAATTATGTCCATTTCATCTAATGTGTCATTTAGGGCTGCTATTTCATATTTATTTTCTTTTTGTATGATCTATCCATAGCTGTCAATGATGTATTTAGGTCCCTTCATATAATTGTGTTTTGGTCAATTTCTCCCTTTAGTTCTATTAGTAGTTGCTTGGTATATTTCTGTGTTCCCTGATTGGGGGCATAAATATTGATGATTGTTATGTCTTCTTGTTGTATAGTCCCCTTTACCATTATGAAATCTCCATCTTTGTCTCTTGTTACCTTTATTACCCTGAAGTCTGTTTTATGTGACATCAGCATGACTACACCTGCATTTCTCTAGATACCATTTGCTTGGACTGTCAATTTCCACCCTTTCATTTTGAGTCTATGCTTGTCCTTGTAGCTGAGATGTGTCTTGGAGAAAGCATATGGTTGGGTTTAGTTTTTTTTTATCCAGTCTGTTACTCTGTGCCTTTTTGTTGGTGAGTTCAGTCCCTTTACATTTAGGGTGATTATTGATATGTGAGGATTTCCTATCATTCTAGCTTTAGTTTTCTGGTATGGCTGTGTCTCCATTGTTTCTTTGCCTTTTTGTTGTTGTTTATTATTTGTGTGTGGTGGTATTCTATGATTTTTCCCTCTTTTTTTTCTTTTATTACAGTATATAGTTCAGTTCTGGATATTTTTTGAGTGGTTACCCTTAAGTTTATGTAAAAGAAAGTTTGATATTTAGAGTATTCCATTTTCTTCAGCATGCTTACTTTCTCCATTCCTATGTTCCAGTTCAGGCCTTTACTATCCCCCTTTTAATGTTTTGGTTGCCACAAATTGTCCCTGTCGGTGGTGGTCGAATAGCCTCCTTTAGTATTTCTTGTAGTGCATGTCGTGTATTAGAAAATTTCCTCAGCAGGGCCAGCCCGGTGGCTCAGGTGGTTGCAGCTCCATGCTCCTAACTCCAAAGGCTGCAGATTCGGTTCCCACATGGGCCAGAGGGCTCTCAAACACAAGGTTGCCAGTTCGATTCCTCGAGTCTCTCAAGGGATGGTGGGCAGCGCCCCCTGCAACTAAGATTGAACATGGCACCTTAAGCTGAGCTGCCTCTGAGCTCCCAGATGGCTCAGTTGGTTGGAGCGTGTCCTCTAAACCACAAGGTTGCCAGTTCGACTCCCACAAGGGATGGTGGGCTGCGCCCCCTGCAACTAGCAATGGCAAATGGACATGGAGCTGAGCTGCGCCTTCCACAACTAAGACGGAAAGGACAACAACTTGAAGCTGAATGGCACCCTGCACAGCTATGATTGAGGGGACAACAACTTGCCTTGGAAAAAAGTCCTGGAAGTGCACACTGTTCCCCAATAAAGTGCTGTTCCCCTTCCCCAATAAAATCTTAAATAAATAAAAAAAAGAAAGAAAATTCCCTCAACTTCTGTATGTCTGGAAAGGTCTGTATTCCTCCTTCACATCTAAAGGATATCTTTGCTGGGCATATTATTCTTGGCTCGTAATTTCTCTCTTTCAATGGTTTGAATATGTGGTTCCACTCCCTCCTGGCTTGTAGAGTTTCTGCTGAAAAATGTGATAATAATCTGATGGGCTTCCTTTTGTAGGTTACCATCTTCTTTTCCCTGGCTGCTTTGAGGATTCTTTCTTTGTTGGTGATTTTTGACAGCTTCAGTACAATGTGCCTTGGAGAAAGCCTGTTGGGGTTGAGGTAATTAGGTGTTCTATTTGCTTCTTGTATTCGAGGATCCAGTTCTTTCCATGAGTTTGGGAAGTTCTCATCAACTATTTGTTTGAATATAGTCTCTGTTCCCTTCTCCCTTTCTTCCCCTTCTGGTATGCCCATTATTCTTATATTGCTCTTTCTGATGGAGTCAGAAAGTTCTTGTAGCATTCTTTCATTTCTTTTAAGTCTCAAGTCTCTTTCTTCTTCCATCCGTGTCATTTCCAGGTTTCTATCTTCGATGTCACTGAACCTTTCCTCCATCTGGTCAACTCTACTACCTAAGCTGACTATTTCATTCTTCATTTCTTCTATTGAGTTCTTAATCTCCAGAAATTCTATTTGGTTCTTTTTCAAAATTTCAATCTCTTTGGTAAAGTGTTCATGTTGTTCTTTGATTGTGTTTCTGAATTCATTAAACTGCCTTTCTGTGTTTTCTTGCCTCTCATTGAGTTTTTTCAGAACTGCATACTTGAATCCCCTGTCATTTAAGTCACATATTTCCATATCTTTAAGTTCATTTTCTGGAGATTTTTCAATTTCTTTCTGAGCTGTCTTGTTGCCTTGGTTATTCATGGCAATTAATGACTTATTATTTCTCTTCCTAGACATCTACAGGAGTGGGTTCTGCAACAGGTTGATAGGAAGAGGTCTTTCTTTTGTTTTCCAGTGCGTGTTGGTAGAATGTTTTATTTTCTCTCTGACTGCAGCCTTTTTTTTCGCTCTCACACTGTAGTGTTATGCTTTCTCTGCACTATTCCAGCTTCTCACACAATGGGGAGATTCCCTAGAAGGCAGGCTTCTCCTCTGTTAACAGTTCACCTGGGTCATAGTGCACCGCATCCATGTGGGTATGCGGGAAGCTTTTGAAGTTCCAAATCTCTTCCTGCACCAGATTCAGAGCCTGTGTGTTTTAGGAGTTCTGTTTACTCCTGCAGGGATCTGCCCACATAGGTGGGGACAGGGGCAGGGTGGGTTGTGAGAGGTGGCCCAGAGCAATGGCGGTGACCACCACCACAGCCGGTCCTGCTTCCACAGCTCCCTCTCCTTTGCCGGAATTAGTTGTGCTGCGAATCTGTGTTTGCGGACCACAGTTCTCAGAACTGCAAATATTCTGTTCTTTTGATCTGACACTGCTACTGTTCCACTTCTAGCACCGGGCAGGTGGGGGCTTGGCAAGCTCTGGGAGGATAGGGAGTGTCATGTGGGGCGGCCTGCGGGGTCTCTGCTCCCGCTCCCCACATAAGAACGCAGATGTGGCTAAACCAGAAAGGAATACCCATGGAGCCATAGGTAAGGGAGTCATACCACTATAGTCTCACTGGAGGCTGGATTCACACGACGTGCGACCAGCTGTCCTCTTTTTTGCCAACCGACCGACTCCCCAACGCAGCCATGCATTTATATCAGTGGCCAATTGGCTAACCGGCTACAGCTGAGAGCCAACTAGACACAGCAGACAGCCATCTACTACCCGAGCCAGCACCCCTCCATGTGAGGCCGAGAGCCTGGAAACTTCTTTCCTGGGCTTTGTCCCCACATTCCACCTCAACAGGGTCTCGCCTCACAATCTACTCAACAAGCGTCTTCCACAAGGATCCCTGTGCGAGGAGCCTGGAGGTGAATGCAATATCCTAGACACAGCCAGGCTCTCTGGGCACAGCCAGGGTTTCTCAGGGCACCACCAGTACTTCTGGGCATAGCCAGATTTCCTGGGCTTCAATCTGAAAGAAAATTGGATGTTAATAAAATATCATCAACATAATGAAACAAGGCCACAGAGGATGGGTGATCCCACTGTGCCAAATCCTGGGGTACGAGCCCGTGGCAGATAGTGGGGCTGTGCAAGTACCCTTGCGGAAGGACTTGAAAAGTCCACTGCCACCTGTCCCAAGTAAAAGCAAACTGCCCTTGACACTTGGGTGCAATGTCAATGGAGAAAAAAGCATTGGCCAAGTCCACTACATAATGATATGTTCCCAGGAGGATAGTCAGATGATCCATCAAATCGTGTATTGAAGGAACTGCTGTGTGCAAAGGTGGCATCACCTTATTTAACTCCCTATAGTCCACAGTCATTCGCCAGGTCCCATCTGGCTTCTTGACAGGCCATAATGGGGAGTTAAAGGGACTGTGCATTGGCCTCACAATATGTGCCTTCTCCAATTCCAATATTGTACAACCAATCTCCTCCTGACTTCCTGGCAGGCGGTACTGTCACACTGTAACCACGCACCAGGGTTGTGGCAACACTTGAGGAGGGTGGTGAGCATGCCCACGTGTCACCTCTTTCACCACCCGGATCCGGAGATGGAACTCTCCTACCGACATCTGTAAACTGAGGCCATGTAGCATGTCCACCCCTAGAATATAATCCGGAACAGGGGAGACATAAACTTTGTAGGTACGAGGGGGAAGCCTTCCTATACCCAGTGGTAAGGAAACAGCTTTTACAGTCACAGTCTTTCCCCGTAGCCATCAATGCAGATTGCTGGTCCAGGGAACAGTTCTTGGTTCCCATAAACAACACTGCAGTCTACACCAGTGTCAACTAGGGCCAAAACCCTCTGTACATTCGAAGGGGACCAATGTATGGACAGTTCCACGTGGGGCCTCCAGTCCCTGCTCGTCCCCTCTGACTGGGCACCTTGGCCCCACCCCTAATCAAGCTGAAAGGAGTCAGCCTCAAGCGGCCGCATGAAGTCTTGAAGGGACATAGGTCACACTTTCCCAGACTTCTCCTTTAGGCTTCTCCGGAATTGCAGTTCTGGATGCAACTGTTTCCAAAGTTCCAACAAGAGTGCATTGGGTTGTCAGTCTATTTTCTCCCGATCGACCCCTGCTGCCACGAGATCACGCCACATCTGTGCATGTGTTACTCTCTGAGGCCCGCGACCTAGTGTGGGGACAAAGCCCTGGAGAGCAGTTTCCAGGCTCTCGGCCTCAAGTGGAGGGGTGCTGGCTCGGGTAGTAGATGGCCGTCGGCTGTGACAAGTTGGCCGTCAGCTGTAGCCGGTTAGCCAATTGGCCACTGATATAACTGCCGCGGCTGCGCTGGGGAGTCGGTCGGTTGGCAGAAAAACAGACAGCAGGTTGCAAGTCATGTGAATCCAGCCTCCAGTGAGACTATAGTGGTATGACTCCCCTACCTATGTCTCCACGGGTGTTCTTTTTTGGCCTAGCCACATCCTGCATTCTTATGTGGGGAGCGGGAGCAGAGACTCCACAGGACGCCCCACACGACAAATGGCTCAGTGAGCAGGGTCTCCCACACGACGGGGAGGGAGCGGCTAGTCTCAGTGCCTAAGGCTTCCATTCTCTGTGGCAGTGAGGGCTTAAACCACTGTTTTCAGCCTTCTTCCCTCAGTCTTTGTTCTGAGGTCTCTGCCATGGCCGTGAGCGTTGGGTTCAGCCGTGTTATATGCTGTCCCCTCAGCCCTATGGGCCATAAGTGGAGCCCTAGCAGTCCAAGTTCTTCCCTCTCCCACAGCTGCGGTTGGTCCGAGATGCAGCGAGCTCCAAGGACTGAGCTAGGTCTGCGTCCTGTGCCTGCGAGGCCCTGTCTCCACATTTCTCCCTTCCCTCCTCCCCTGCTCGGGCAATTTGCCCACCTTTAGGTGAATTCAGTAGTGAGCCTCTTCGTCTTGCCTGTCTGCTGTGCAGGGAGTTCTTTGTGGCATTATAGTTGAAATTCCAGGGGAGATTTCCAGAGGCTCACCTCATGCTGCCATTTTGATGACATCACCCTAAATAGACATTTCTTGAAAGAGGACATACACATGGCCAATAGAAATGTGAAAAGATGCTCAATGTCACTAATCATCAGAAAAATGCAAATTATAACCACAGTGAGAAATCACCTCACACCTGTCAGAATGGCTATCATCAATAAATCAACAAACAACAAGTGTTGGTGAGGATGCAGAGAAAAGGGAACTCTCATGCACTGTTTGTGGGTTGCAAATTGGTGCAGCCACTATGAAAAACAGTTTGGAGTTTCCTCAGAAAATTAAAAATAGAATTACCTTATGACTCAGCAATTATATTTTTGGGTATTTAGCCAAAGAAATTCAAAGCACTAATTCAAGAAAATATATGCACCCCTATGTTCATTGCAGCACTATTTACAAGAGCCAAGATATGGAAGCCTCCCAATTGTCCATGATTAGATGATTGTATAAAAAAATTGTGATACATATATACAATGAAATATTACTTGGCCATAAAAAAAGATGAAATCTTACCATTTATGACAACATGGATGGACCTAGAGGGTAGTATGCTAAGTGAAATAAGTCAGACTGAGAAAGATAAATACCATGTGATCTCACTTATATGTGGAATCTAAACAACAAAATAAATAAACAAAACAGAAACCAACTCATAAATTCAGAGAACACACTGTTGGTTGCCAAAAGAGGGGAGTTTGGGAAGCTGGGTGAAACAGTGAAGGAATTAAGAAGTACAAATTGGTAGTTCCAAAATAGTCACAGGGATGTTAAGTACAGTATGGATAATATAGTCAATAATGTTGCAACACCTATGTATAGCGCCAGGTGGGTACTAGACTAATTGGGAGAATAACTGCATAAAACATATAATGTCTAACCACTATGTTGTACACTTAAAACTAATATAAAATAATACTGAATGTCAACTGTAATTGAAATGAATAAATAAATAATTTTTAAAATATTCCCATAAAAAATACATATTTAGCTTTTCTACTTTTAAAAAAATTTTAATTAAATTTATTGGGGTTACATTGGTTAGTAAAATTATATACTCATAGGTTTCAAGTGTACAATTCTATAATACATCATCTATATATTGCATTGTGTGTTCACCACCCAAAGTCAATTCTTCTTCCATTACCATATGTTTGACCCCCTTTACTATCTTCTACCACTCCCCTGCCCCTTACTCTCTGGTAACCACTAAATTGTTGTCTGTGTCTATGAATTTTTATTTGTTTGTTCATCTTCATTTGTTGCTTTCAGTTTTATATCCCATGAGTGAAATCATATGTTTCTCAACTTTTTCTGTCTGACTTATTTCCCTTAGCATGATAATCTCAAGATCCATCCATGTTGTCACAAATGGCAGTATTTCATCTTTGTTTATGGCCAAGTAATATTCCAGTGTATATATGTACCACATCTTCTTTATCCAATCATACATCGAAGGACACTTCTGCTGTTTCCCTGTCTTGGCAATTGTGAATAATGCTGCAATGAACATCGGGGTACATATATCTTTACAGATAAATGTTTCAGATTTTTTAGGTAGATACCCAGAAGAAGGATTGCTGGATCATATGGTAATTCTACTCTTAATTTTTTTGAGGAACTTCCATACTGTTTTCCATAGTGGCTGTACAATGTAAATTTTTACATTCCCATCAGCAGTGTATGATGGTTCCTTTTTCTCCACCACTCTCCAACACTCATTATTACCATATTTTGCAATGTATAATGTTCACCCATGTTTTTGGCCCAAACTTTCAGAAAAAAAATCTTCTGTTTTAATTTTTTAATTCAAATTTGTGTTTGTTTACATTTAGGTACTTGTTTTTTGTATTACAAAGGAATTTTAGCATTTATTTTTTAACATATTATGGTACAAGAAATTTTTTGTGACAAATAATTACAAAACACAAGAACAAATACAAGGAACAAGAAATTTTATGTACCAGTAACAAATTTACGATATGTACACATCATAGAAGGCCAAGAACTCTTCGTTGTTGCAAGTTTGTTGTTAGTTCAACAAAACCGATTATCATACTCCAGGGTATTATTTTGCATATGGATATCATTATTGATTTGTAGACTTATACTTCAAACTCATAAACATAAGTAAAAGAATTAAAAACATTTATATAGATACAGAATTAGTACTACCTATATACAATGCACATCCTTATTTTTCCCATCACAAATTTGGGAAAAAAATTGTGCATTATAGATGGTAAAATATGATTTTTGTTTTGTTGATAATAGCCATTCTAACTGGTGTGAAGTGGTATCTCATTGTGGTTTTGATTTGCATTTCCCTAATAGTTACTGAAGTTGAGCAGTTTTTTCATGTATCTGTTGGCCTTTTGCATGTCTTCAGAGAAATGTCTGTTCAGATTCTCTGCCCATTTTCTAATTAGATCATTTGCTTGTTAATTATTGAGTTGTATGAGTTTTTTATATATATTTTGATTATTAGTCTCTTATCAGATGTGTTGTTTGCAAATATCTTCTCCCATTCTGTTGGTTGCCTCTTTATTTTGTCGATGGTACCTTTTGCTGTGCAGAAGCTTTTTAGTTTATTTTGTCCCATTTATTTATTTTTGTTTTTACTTCCTTTGCCTTTGAGGTCAAATTCATAAAATCCTCTCTAAACCTAAGGTCCATACATTTAGTACCTATGTTTTCTTCCATTCAATTTATTGTTTCAGGTCTTGTATTTAGGTCTTTGATCCAGGTTGAGTTAATTTTGGTATATAGTGACAGGAGTCCAGTTTCACTTTTTTTGTATATGGCTTTCCAATTTTCCCAGCACCATTTATTGAAGAGGCTTTCTTTCTCCATAGTATGTTATGTTTTAGTCTCCTTTGTCAAAAATCATCAGCATATATATATATATGCATATATATATATATATATATATATATATATATATATATATATATATATATGGGGGGGGTTTATTTCTGGTTTCTCGGTTCTATACATTTGGTCAGTGTGTCCGTTTTTCTGCCAATACCATGCTGTTCTAATTATTGACAAATATCTGTGTATCATGACCTACCCAAATTGACACAAAATTAACAGTCACACACATACACATGTATTAGAAATGTATCATAAATCTAAAAGTAAAAATTTTAAGCCTTCTAAAGGAAAACAGACGAGAAAAATTCTTGTGACCTTGAGGTAGACAAAGATTTTTTAGGATATTTTTAAACATAAAAGACAATGATTAACTGGAATTTATCAAATTTTAAAGCTTTTGGTCTTCAAAAGACACCATCAAGGCAACTAAAAGGCAGGCCACAGGATGAGAGAAAGTATTCACAATACAGATATCTAATAATGGATTTGTATACAGAATACATAAAGAACTCATAATTCAATAAGAAGTCAAACAACTCAGTTAAGAGTGTACAAAAGAGCTGAACAAACATGTAACCAAAAATGATATATATATGATGAATAAGCACATGAAAGATACTTCACAACATTTATCATCAAGGAAAGGAAAATTAAATCCACAATAAAATAATCCAACAAACCTATTAAAATAGCTGAAGTCAAAAAGACTGACAATAGTAAGTGCTGGGGGGAAAGCAGAACAGCAATATCGTACACTGCTGGTGGACAAGTAAAATGGTAAATTGTTGGGAAGTTTCTTTCAAAATTAAACATATACCCTTACCATACTTTATTGAACATATACCTATATATTTACCCACCAGGACTTAAAATATATGTCACAACCAGTACTTGTACACTAATATTCATAACATTATTTGTAATAGCCCCAAAACGGAAACAATCTAAATGCTCCTCAGCAGGTGAATGGGTAAACAAGCCATGGCAAATACATCCTTACAAGGGAATACTACACAGCAAAAAGGGAAATGACTACTGACGTGCAATAGTATGGGTGATTCTCAAAATCATTACCCTGAGTGAAAAAAGCCAGACTAGTAAAAGTACATACTGTATGAGTCCATTTATGTAAATTTCTAGAAAGTGCAAACATACATAGTGCCAGAAAGCAGACCAGTGATTGTCTGGGGCCTTGGCTTAGAGATGGTTGACCACATATGGGCACCTTTTGGAGTGAGTGAAATGTTCTCTTCATGTTAGTGGTGGTGGTTTCACTGGTGTATACAATTGTCAGAACTCACCAAATGGTACACTTTTAATTGATAAAGTTCATTCAATATAAGCTATACCTCAATACACTTCAATAAAAGCAAAACCTTTTATGACAGATTTTTGTAAAACTGAGTTTTACACTAGGCTCACACTTTGTGGGACAATGACAGCATAGGTATAGTGGTTATATGACACTGACTGATTCAGCAGCAATGGGAAATTTAAGCCAAAAGTGACCAGGAAAAATATAAGCTCCACTATCCCAGGATCTCCAAAAAGATTTGATGTCATGAGATATTTACATCAAATGAGAGAGAGGTTTAAGCTATTTATCTGACACTCAGAGAAGAGGGCACCTCAGTTTTTCAATCTGCTTTTGATGCAAAACAAACCACTCCAAAAACTACAGACTTACAACAACTAGTTCTTTTTTAAAACTACATTTTATGGTAATTTTTAATGTTCAAAATAGCATTGTTGACAAATGATAATGTGCTATAGATGTAGATATCATTTAGACACTAAAAAGAATGACATCCATTAACTATTTTCCCCAGGAGAATGTGACATGGTCTTTTTTACCCCTAATATTTTATTTTGAAAATTTTCAAACTTTAGAAAAATTGAAAGCATCGTAGAATATACACTTGCATACCTACTATCTAGATTCTACAATTGGCATTTTACTATATTAAAACAATGAGTTTTCGTACTGTTTGTTCTACTGGGTCACTCATCTAGTCTAGGCTGGCCTGCTGCTCACTCTTTGCCTGCAAAGTGTTGGTGGATGCTGGCTGAATGGCCTCACTCCTGTGCCTGGTTACTGGCTGGAGGGCTGATAATGGCTGGGCTTTTGTCTGTCACAGCACAGCAAGATAGACGGTGTTCTTCACTAAGTAACTGGGTTGTAAATTGGCAAGACAGCAAGGCTTCTGAGGCCTACCTAGGCTTCTAACTTTTATAACATATAAATGCCACTACATGCTATTGGCAACAAAGCCAACCTAAATTTGGTTGGAAGAGGGCAATGTGGGGTGGAGGGGCTGGTGAGATAAACCTCACTTCTTGGTGAGGGGGACACCATTTTTGAAGCCTACTACACTCAACTAATAGGTGACTTATGCACAGTTTAGTTCTCTAAACTACCAGAAGTGTCCCCAGCCTCACACATCTCCCTCAGCCTGTGTCCTCAGCTGGTTGACAGAGCCCTAACTCACAGACAGGGCTCTGTTCCCCACCCAGATAAGGGTTCTTTAATGTCCATGATAATGAGCACATATTATGCATTGAGCACTATGCTGGGCATGTTACTTCCATTCCCTCTAAACCCCTTAAACAATAACAGTGAGATGCAAGTGTGATGAGATGCCCCATGTTACAAATGAAACTCACAGTGATTATTTAAGCTCACAAAAGTAAAATAATACATACAAAGTTAGATAACAAGTAACAAGCAAACTCCTAGGCCTGTTGTCCTAAACACTACCCATACTGCTCAACTGCTTCTAGAAATAATAAATATTTTCATTTTATAGAACAAAACTGATTGAAGAAAATACCTAATTTTATTCCTGTATAATCAATAAAGTGCTCCCCAACATGAATACACACACACACACACACACACACACACACACACACACACACCCTCAGACACCTGGTAACATATTTTTTAATCGCTAGCAATTTTGTTATTTTGAAAGGACAACTAACAGTGATGAGTCACTGTTCAATGTCCCAGGGTATAATAATAGCAAAACATGTTAGAACAAAAATAAATTGGGATGAGGGGAAGAGGCGGAGGCAGATGGAAGGAAGAGCCACCAAGGGGCATTTCAGGCAGATGTCAAGGCCGTGCTGCTAGGGGTTTCTCAGCTTCTTTTCCTTTTATTGTCAGTGTACTTTTATGTTCTAATCTATCTAATAAAAATAATACCCAAAGGCCAGTTTCTGCTTTTAGGAAAGATAAGAAAGTTCTTCCTTTACAAAAGTACTTTGAAGGATGTGGTTATACGGTCTATGAAACTGGACAGACTAAAAAGCAATGAAATGTCAGGAATCATCCTTGTCAAACCAATCACCTGAGGGAACAATCTAAACATGCAGGAGAGGAGAAGGGAATGAGTTTAAAGTGCTTTTTAGTTCTTATGGTCCACCAGCAAGCCACCAGTCCAGAAGAGCACTTCAATCATCCCTGAATAGGAACCATCTGCCCATTCTTAGAACTTCCTGAGGTTCTACAGTGTTCCATGATAAGATTTCAATATCTCACAGCATCACAGACGAGACTCTTGTAACAACAGATTCAGATATAACATTGGGGTTATTTGTGTAAAGATATTTCTCAAATATCTTTTGTTATCTTCATGATTTCCTCTTTCACATGATACACTATAGACACAGAGTTATATGTTTCTAAAGAGAGACGTGAACTGAAATGAAAGCCACAGGCATGCCTTTAATAAAAACCTTTCTCTCCTTATATCATATATTGAACTTTAAAATTTGGTTTTCAGAATGAGAAAAATAAATCTGATTTTGAAAAAATCATGTCTTGATCCAGAATGGTGGTGATGTTTTTACCACCCAAGATAAGGATCATTTGCCATTCAGAATCATGTCTCAAAAACACAGAAGACAGGAAATGCTCAAAGTCTGAAAGCTTATAACGGAAAAGTGGCAGAGCTGGGATCCAACCTCCTGAGGCCTCGAGAAAGCAGCAAGTTCCAGGAGCTTGACAGCTTTACTCTGTGTTCACTTTGTCTACGTGTACCATGAACTGCAATGAAGATACCAAGGCTTGTCATCTGAATCCAATACAACCCAACACCAGCATTCTGTGGCTCTTCTATTAATGAATCACCTAAATCAAGTCATGTTGTATATTCATCACCCAGTCACCCCTTTCTCTACTGAGATGATTTCACCCAAGTTGTAGGTGCTACGCTCCTTCCCCTTCCCAGTATGGCCTCCTCACCTGCCCATGAGATCACTGAAATCACAGCTTGGCTGAGCCCAGCTGTCCTCCCTGGAGCTGTGATGGACCCTGGAGCCTAGAAGGCTCTTCCTTTCTTTGGCTGCTGCCTCCAAACATTGCAAGTGCTTATTTTGAAAAGCCCAACCACAGAGACATTTTTCCCACCGAGAATCTTCAGAGATCCCAACTCTTGAGTGCAGCCCCAACTGACTTCCAAGGGGGCAAGGAAGAGAACTTAGTTTTCCCAAGAAAATGGAGAAAGCTTGTCAATCCCAGACCTACATGATGGAAAGAGCCTACCAATGTGGTCCTTCTTCAAATAAGAACAAAAGACATCAACCATCTCCTTCCCCTAAAGCAAGTCCATTTCTTTACCCAAGAAAAGTATAAACTATTGATAATGACTTACATGACAGCTTTTTCATCTCAAAAATTATCTGAAGTTTCCGTTACTGGAAATGTGATACAGTCAACTCCAAGTCAACATGTATTGAACTGAACTGAGCCTTGAGGAGTTGGGATGCTGGGACCTGGCTTCCAGCCGAGTCTCCAGTGCTTCTTTTTTTTTTTTTTTTTTTTTATTAAATTTATTGAGGTGACAATTGTTAGTAAAATTACATAGATTTCAGGTGTACAATTCTGTATTACATCATCTATAAATCCAGTTGTGTGTTCATCACCCAGAGTCAGTTCTCCTTCCTCCAGTGCTTCTAATAATCCAGATCGGGCAAGGAATTTAGTGAATGACACTGAATCAGTAGAAGCCACCTAAAGGGTGGAAAGAGAAGAGCTGGGTGGTGGTAAAAGAGGAGGGGATTGTGGGGGAGGAAATGAAGTGTGCAGTAGTACCAACTGAAGACCTGTGGATTTCTAATTGAGCTCATCCAACTTTTCTTCTCTCAGTGTGACTTGTGTTGTGAACCTACACACTAAAGGAAAAGTTGTCAAATCACCTTAATTCTATTTTGATCATTATTTTCACAGGATACATTTCGGGCATTTCTGTTATGTGGGTTGAATTTAATAGTCAAGTATCTATTTCAAAATTAATGCCCATATGATTTTTGAGTGAATTTTAGTCCTTACACTTAAGGGATATTATTTATATTGTTTTCATTACAATGGAAGTGGAAATGAATCCAGAGAGAAGACATTTACATCTGCCGACAGCCACCAAAATGTTGGGGGCCTCAGCCACATAGCCACAAGGAAATGAATTCTGCCAATCTGAATGAACTTGGAAGTGGATTCTTCCCCAGTCAATCCCTCAGGTGTAAACACAGCCCCACCAGCACTGATTGCAGCTGTCTGAAATCCAGGTAAGCCATGCCAGGACTCCTGATCTGCAAAAACTGTGAGATAACATCTATGTGCTATCTTTTAGTTGATAAATTTGTGGTGATTTGTCACACGATAGAAAGCTAATACATTAGGCAATATTCCTATGTCAATTTTTCCCTTGTCTGAGATGGTAATTTTCTGCTGCATGACTAAGGTCATGCCTTTAAGAGCCAGGAACTCTTCTGGACTGATTATAGAGTCTTTCTTCAGCAGGCAACTGTAGAGACTGAGTGGAGACCAAGAATGGAGCCTACATGTGTCCCTCCCTCCATCCTTGCCCAACACCCATCCCTGCACAAACGTAGGAGAGGAATAGATTAACCTATGGGTCTGAGTCACCAGTATAAGAGGAACACGTGACTTTACATGTATGTAAAATCTGGAAAAAAATATTGTTTGTAGGAAGCATGTGTCGTGTGGGGAAGCCTGCGGGGTCTCTGCTCCCGCTCCCCATACAAGAACGCAGGATATGGTGAGGCCAAAAAGGAACACCCACGGAGCCATAGGTAGGGGAGTCCTACCACTATATTCTCTCTGGCGGCACTATACTCTCACTGGAGGCTGGATCCACACTGTCCGCAAACCACCATCCACACTTGCCAGCCCAGCCGCCATCTTCTTGCTAGCCCCCATTCTCCTCTCCTCTTTTCTCCTTTCTGCTAGCGTAGCCACAGCAGTTATATTGTGGCCAATGGCTCACTGGTTACAGCTGACGGCCAACTAGCCACAGCTGATGGCCATGCAATCACAGTTGATGGCCATTTACTACCTGAGCCAGCACCTGTCTATGTGAGGCCGAGAGCCTGGAAACTTCTTTCTGGGGCTCTGCCCCCACAGCATGCCACCAGTATGGTACAGAAACAAAAGTGTGATGTTTGGTGTTTGAACATTTAGGTATTTCAAGGCTTGACTCTGCCATTTACTATATTGACTACATGAGATTTCTGAGTCTCTTCTTCCCACATGTAAAATGTATATCATAATACCTGAAACCATGTTGCAAAAATAAAAAACCACACACACACACACACACACACACACAAGACAAAGGGAAAGTAAATATCATTGTTGGATAATCTGGCATTATTTAATTCTCACAACAGCTTTATGAGACAGGTGTAATCATTCTCATTATTCAAATGAGGTTTAAACTGTTTTCTCAAGATCATGCACCCAATGATAAGGGAAGCCAGGATTCAAACTTGGGACTGTGTGGCTTTGAAAACCAAGCTCCTTTCATTCCTAAAAAGGGATAAAAGTGAGAAATGTCAATTCTAGGAACACAGACAGAGTGTACAATAAGGACACATAAGTTACGTACTTAGGGGAAAATTTAGGAGGAGGCAGTGCTGTATTAGGAGAAGGGACACCTCGGCATTTGCTGAGGGTATGTGAGGGTTAAGCAATAATTAAGGGGTATGGCAGCATCACTGGAATTCATCAAAATCATTCTAATTAATTATCTCATGTTTCCATACCTAACTCATCGTGGAACTGGCACGATATAGACTGTCCCAGATGATGCCCCAGTGGATAGCACCTTCAGCTGGGAATTTCAACAAGCTACAGTGTAAATAAAGTACACCTCTCCTTGTCAGTCCTGACCTATCGTTCTTGAGTATTTGTTTTTCCATTGCAGTGATTCTCAAAGTGGGGCCCCAGACCAGCAGCATCAGCATCACCTGGGAGACTGTTAAAGATGAAAAACTTCAGGCCTATCAGCAGACCTCTTGAATCAGAAGCTCTGGAGGTGAAGACGGAGGTTAGTATTCCAACAGCCTCTCCAGATGATTATGTTGCACAGTCAAGCTTGAGAGCTACTGCTCTACTGTATCCCCAGTCCACCGCATGTGGGATTCTTTCAGCAAATACTGAGTGGATGGATGAATGAATGAATGGTTATTTTTGCTATAGCACAATGCAACCATATGCCCCCATCATGGAACACTGAGACCAGCCAGCAGAATTGTCCCGGAGTCTGGATTCCTAAGTAGCTGATTCAGTAGCAGTGCAGAGAGAGGTTCTTTAGGAGTCCTGACAGGCCCTAGCTAGTCACAGTGATTAAGCTTCAGCACCATGTCTGCGTGCTAACCCCATTTTACTGAGCTCCCTCACTGAGCTTATTTTGATTCCCAGGATTTGAGCCCTTTTTGGAACTGTTTTTAGCCTCCTGGATATTATTAATTTGATCAAGTACCAACATTTATAAAATTAATTTTCCTGTCTACCTGTGCACATCAAAAATGGTGTCTGTTTACAATAGAAGTTCACAGGTTGAGAGGCAGACCAGGCTCCAAGTTGGCCCTGATGACTCATGAGCAAAAGTTCTAAGGAAATCAGTGCCCACCTGAAGAAATACTTGCCTCATCCAACACAGGCAGGAGGGCTAGGCGTGAGGGGGAAGGGTGGGAGATTAAGAAAAACAGAGACAGGAAAGTTGGGATCAAGAGGTCCACTGTCCACAGATGGCAGAGCAGTGGTGCAGTTTTTATTTCTCACACAGTTTTTATACAGTCTTAGAACAATTGCCTATATAAGCTAGTATTAGTAGAACAAGCAAGTAGAAGAACATACTGTTCTGTGAATATGCAAGTTTGTATGTCTATGGCTATAATTGTGTTATCTTGTTCTTTCTGGGGGAAGATGTTGAGGCGAGGCCTCCCTTGAATGACCTTGCATGCTGCAAGGTCCTTGTCCTGCTCTTCACATCTCCCCCTTCTCTTTTTGGTATAAGCCGCGGTCTATGAGTCTCGTATATCATATCAGAAAATAGATTTAAACCAATTACCCTTGTCTGTTGAAAGTGTCACGAATGTAATAGTAATTATTGTATGTGTCCTTCCAGCGGACAAAACTTTTATGTTGAAACTTACTAAAAAGAATAGATGGAGAACTGATGTTATTACATCAAGAATTACTCACATCATTGAATATATCCACAGAGGCAGAAGCTCTCCTAGCTGGGGGGAAGGTGGGATCTATGTCCACCTTTATCAACCCCGTGAGTATTTAGATGACCCCCTATGCAACTGTGCCTGTCTTAGGTTGTTCCTTCCTTGAGGAATCTTACCTGTTATTGACTAACCAGCCATCCTTTTGGGGTCAAACAGGGAAACAAGGTGTAAGCAAAAAGATGAAATAAAGTCCCCAAAAGAATCAATCTCACAGACTCTTTTTTCTTATTAGGAGGGCTAGGCATGAGACTTTCCGTACTGAGTAATTGTAAGGTTTTATACCCTGCAGCTGTATTTGTGTTATCTTGTTCTTTCTGGGGGAAGATGTTGAGGTGAGGCCTCCCTTGGAATGACCTCGCAGGCTGCAAGGACCTTGTCAGTTTATATCCTGCTCTCCACATCTCCCCCTTTCTTTTTTGTTTTAAGCTGCAGTTGGTGTTGATTAAGAAGGAGGTTTACGAGTCGGTGTTGGATGACTTGGTAGCCAACTGTACCGTTACAAGGGCCAACACGGAGAGGAAGTGCCACTCAGGAGTTATGGGTAAGCCTTGTCGCTGAATCATATTTTTTCCTCCAGTCCTTAGGTGTTTGAGCTGTCCCCACGTGGGCGGCTGGGCTCGGCAGGTCCTTCAGGCCTGAAGGACCATCACTGGTGGTGTTACTTTGAGGCGATTCATGGGCGGCATCAGGGACTTGGAATGTGGCTCAGGTCCATCGCAATGTCTCACCAATCGTTCTGGTAACCACCGAGGGCCGTCTGCGTTCCTAGGGAAACCACAAACGTGACCTCTTCCCCAGACCAGCACAGGATCAGCCCATGCCAAGCATTATCAACAGGGTCTCTCCATCGTACCATGGGCAGCTGAGGACGTTCTGGTGTCCAGTGCCGTTCCACTGCCATGCGGCCAGAGGCATTTGTGTTTAAAAAAATTGAGGGTAAAGAGTGAATGGTTTAAGATATTGTTGGGTGTTGCCGGGGTAGCTCCCACTTTTTGTTTTTGTATTTGTGTTTTGAGCGTGCGGTGAGCACGTTCTATGATTCCTTGTCCTTGAGGGTTATAAGGGATTCCTGTGGTATGTGTGATC
This sequence comes from Rhinolophus sinicus, assembly GCF_036562045.2. Classification (NCBI taxonomy): domain Eukaryota; kingdom Metazoa; phylum Chordata; class Mammalia; order Chiroptera; family Rhinolophidae; genus Rhinolophus; species Rhinolophus sinicus. The sequence continues at coordinate 53,204,390 of NC_133758.1, forward strand.
TTAAACTGAGAGCAGAGCTGAGCGAAAGCTTTACTGGTATATCTGGGTTCATTGTCAGTTGTTAACTGTTGAGGGAGGCCCATTACTGAAAATGCTTGGAGACAATGACTAATGACATGGGTAGTCCCTTCTCTGGGTCGTGCAGTAGCAAATATGAACCCAGAGCAAGTATCAACAATGATATGAACATAAGGAACATTTCTAAAGGAGGGTACATGAGTGACATCCATCTGCCAAAGTTGGTTGGGGAGTAAGCCGCTGGGATTTACTCCATAGCAGGGTACAGGGAGATGGATCTGGCACATGGAGCAAGTTTTGACAACATGTCAGGCCTCTTCTCTGGTAGTTCCAAACTGGCACTGTAAGGCAGCAGCATTTTGATAATAGGTTATATGGGATTGTTGGGCCTGTGTGATGGGTGTGGATTGGGATACCTGGGTAGCCAGCAGGGCATAAGCTTGAGGTTGTGTGGCTTGGTCAGCAATGTCATTGCCTAGTGTTAGGGGACCAGGGAGTCAAGAATGCGACCGGATATAGCATGGTTTTGGCCTGATCTGAATTAGCTTTGGGAGTTGGCAAAACAGATGGAAAAGTTCTTCATCTAAAGTATGGCCAATAATAGCAGTCTCAATTACCCTACCGACCATGTACAGGTAGGAGCTATCAGAAAAGATGTTAAGAGCCAGGTAGGGATGGAACTCTAGGGCCCAAATTAGGGCAGCGACTTTTGTGCCCTGGGCAGAGGCAAAGTGTGTTTGTTTGGAATGTGTCTGTATGGGAGTATGTACCACGGCTATACCATTATTGGAACCATTGGTAAAAATGGTGAGTGCGTTAGGAATAGGATTAGGGGAAATTACCTTTGGGAAAATTACCGGCTTTTGTAACAGGAACTGAAGGAGTTTATTGGCTGGATAGTAGCAATCAATGCTTGCAGGGAATTGGGCAAGTGCCAACTGCCAGGTATCTGAGTATTGGAATAGCCAATGTTGTTGTTTTTGGGTATAGGGTACAATTATAGCCTGGGGGTCATAGACTATAAGCTGTCTCAGTTGTTTTCAACCTTTACGAATCAGGGTGCCAATGAGTTCATAATAGGGAAGGAGTACTTTGGGGCCCGTATTGGGCAGGTGGAGCCACTCAGTTGGCCCCTGATCTTGCCATAAAAGGCCTGTAGGTTGTGGTTTGGTAGGGCAAATAATAAGCTTGATTGACAAGGAAGGGTCGATCTGAAAAACCTGGGTTTGTTGAATGGCTTTGTTAACTAGTTGGAGAGCTTTGCGGGTATCGGGGGACAACTGTCAAGGGGATCTGGGGTCAGGGTCTCCTTTTAGAATATCGAAGTAAGGCTGTAGCTGACCCGTGGTTATGTGTAAATGTGAACATAGCCAATTGATATCCCCTAATAACTTTTGGAAATTATTTAGTGACCGGAGGGAATCAACTCGGATTTGGATTTTTTGTGGCCATACTATTCTTTGAAGAATAGTTGTCCCGAGACAGGATAATGGAGCAGCCTGCTGTATCTTTTCGGGGGCAACATGAAGCCCGTGGGTTGTTAAGGAGGTATTCAGTTCTGAAAATGTCGTTTGTAGGGTCTCTTGATTTTTATGAGCAATTAGAATATCATCCATATAATGAATAATATACGCATTGCAAAGCATTTTCTACTAGGATCAATAGCTAAGGCAACAAAGTTCTGGCACAGAGTAGGACTGTTGGCCATCCCCTGAGGGAGGACCTTCTATTGGTACCATTTCATGGGTTCTAGGAATTTAAGGGCCGCTAAAGGCAAAACGTTTTTTGTCTTGAGTGTCCAAGGGGATTGTGAAGAAACAGACTTTAGGGTCAATAATGAGTAAGCAAAAGTCCGATGGTATAACAGTGGGTGTGGGAAGGCCAGGCTGGGTGGCTCCCATAACCTCCATTGTCTGATTAACCTTGAGGAGGTCTTGTAACAACCTCCATTTACCTGATTTTTTCTTCATTACAAATATTGGAGGGTTCCAAGGGCTATTGGAACACTCGATATGACCAGCAGCAACTTGTTCAGCAACTAGCTGTTGTGCTGCGTGAAGTTTCTCCTGTGTTAGGGGCCATAGGTCTACCCATACAGGGGTGTCAGATTTCCAAATTATTTTTTCTGCAGTAAGCCCAGTTGGGGTAGCAGGAGTTACCAAGGCCCCTACATTAAATTTGGATATCCTAATCCTAATTTGTCATTTTTTGGCTTCACCTGTATGGCCGCTGTTATTCCCTGATGGTTTTTGCCTAGCATCTGCGAGGGTAGGAATCCCTGATTGAACATCATATGGGAGACCGGAGTGTACATGGGCTGTACACCATAACCTGCATCTGGCTTAACACATCACGGCCCCATAGGTTGACAGGTAGTCCCGGGAGGACATAGGGACAGAAGGTCCCCTGTTGTCCATCCAGGTCTGTCCAGTTAAGGATCTTTGAACTTTGTAAGGGGCCTTGAGCCTGTCCTATCCCCTGAAGTTTTGTCATAGTATGAGTGGTGGGTCAGGATGTGGGCCAGTGTTTGTGGGCAATAACGGAAACATCAGCTCCCGTATCTAGTAGACCTGAGAATTGTTTTCCATCTATTCATAGGGTTAATTTGGGTCTTTCTTCCTGGATTTGTTGTATCCAATATACATCAGAAGAGCCAAAGCCTTGAGCGCCTTGAGCCTTTGATAAGAGTACTTGTCCTGTTTTGATAGTGGGAACTAAAACCAATTGCGCGATTCTGTCGGTGGACAGAACCTGGACAATATTTCTGATGGTGTGGGCCATGACCTTGATTTCTCCCTCATAATCCTCATCTATAACTCCGGGCAGTATGTGAAATCCCTTCATAGTGAAGCTGCTTCTCCCCAAGATTAACCCCACGGTCCCTGGGGGAATAGGCCCTCATATCCTGGTGGGACTCACTTATGCTCCCATTTTGTGGATCAATATATATTGGGAGGCAGGATTGAGGTCAAATCCTGCGCTCCCGGGCGTGGCCCTGCATGACTGTTGGATTGTGGGTTGGCTGGGTTTTGGAGAATTACTGGTGGTGTTATTGTTAGGGCCCCCATTATTTGATGGGGCCGGGGTCGGCCCTGATGTCCATTTCCCTGAATCGGGTTCCTGGAAGCATCGTGTTGTGACTGACACTCACTGGACCTGTGTCGTCCGCAAGGGCTCCACAGGCATATTCCGGGGGACGCGCTGGCAGGCCCCCTGTTCTACCCTAGGGGCAGATGTCAGGGGTGAGCGGAATTGACTCTTTGAGGGCATTCTCTCGCAAAGTGGCCGGGTTTTCCACACGCATAACATTTGCCAGTCTGTCTGTTGTATTCTCGGGCTTGGGCCAATTCGTCCATAGATTGGGAAAAGGCTGCGGCCAGAGCGGTGTCCTGGATGTGGACAGGGCCGATATCTGAGCATAGCCGAATAAAATCCGATAAAGTGCCCTTTTTTCTATACGGTCTTAATACAGCTTGACAGGGGCTGTTGGCATTTTCATAGGCAAGCTGTTTTGTGAGAATTTGACCCACTTCAGTGTCTGTGATTACACGCGAGACAGCCTGTAATAGGTGGGACACAAAGTCTTGACACAAACTCAATCAGAACCCTGTCTTACTTTAGTTAATTCTTCCCCTTTTGTACCCAAGGTGGGCAGGCTTCTCGAGGCCTTAGTTCTGGCTATATTGATTTGTTGATATGCCTGTAGAGGGTACCCTAGTTGCTGAACTAAGGGGCTATATTGGCCCTCCCCTACGAGCATATCATACCTGATCCGGACTTGATGTGCCTTATTGCGCTGAGTTTGTTGCTCGCATAGTTCATCAGCAAATTCACTCTTCCATAATAGATAATCCCCACCACTAAGGCAGGCTTTGGCTAAAGTTTTCCAGTCATTGGGTGCCAGTGCATCTGTTTGTATGCCTTCCAGCATGGCAAGGGAAAAGGGGGCTGTGGGCCCATAAGTAGCACAAGCCATCTTAAGGTCTTTAAGCATTTTAAAAGGGATAATAATATGTTCTCTAACTTGTTGCCATTGACCATACACTCAGTTATGGGATATAACTGAAAACCGGAGGTGTCTTCCCCTTGATCTCTGGCTTGGAGGACAACCCTTTGCAGCACCAAGCAAGTAGGCAGAATCTGGAGGAGCTAAAGAGCAAGGACAAGAGGACGGCTCCTGTCAGGCCTTTGAGCGGTGGTTTGGGGTAAGAAGGGGCGCTTTTGGCAGCGCTCCACAAGAAAGCTTAGCAAAGGCCTCCAGGAGGTTGGCCGAAGTGGAAGACTCATCATCTGTATCAGAGTCCTGAGGGCCGGAGGTTTCCAGAGGGTCATAACATTTTTGGTCCTTATCATGAAGTTCTTTCTCGTAATCAGAGGGTAACTGTTTATCTTGTACTGGCGGCACCGAGGGAGCACCAGAGTGCTTCAGCACTTCATACCCCTCCACTGCATGGTGTAAGACCTGAGAGAGCCCTCCCTGTGTTGAGGGGGGTGATGACCTCGAAACCTCCGGCGAGGGGTCAAGTGACTCCTTCACTAAGTTCCAAAATGCAAAGGTGGGGATGGGGAACTTAGAGGGGCCTTCAGCCGTAAGCGGTCACGGAGCTGCTGCCCACCTCTCTCCCATGTAGCGGGATTGACCGTGCCCTCTTTGAGGAACCAAGGGCATGTCTCCTGTATAAAAGATAGGAATTCCATTACCTGGCCTGAGCGAATACTATAGCTGCGAGCCTTAAGCATAGCTTTTAGCACTTGCGCAAAGAGGTCTCTTTCTTTGGACCCGTGCTCTCCCATGTTTTACTCCCGATTAAATTTAGCTTGCTCCCCTCCTCTACCTATAACCTCGAGGGGAGTCTCCTCACTTACCCGTTTCTTCTTCCCATACTCACGTCCCTGTTCGGGTGCCACTTGCCGCATCCAGCGCAGGCAGGAGAGCTAGGCCTGAGGGAGAAGGGTGGGAGATTAAGAAAAACACAGCGACAGGAAAGCTGGGATCAGGAGGTCCACTGTCCACAGATGGCAGAGCAGTGGTGCAGTTTTTATTTCTCACACAGTTTTTATACATTCTTAGAACAATTGCCTATATAAGCTAGTATTAGTAGAACAAGCAAGTATTAGAAGAACATACTGTTCTGTGAATATGCAAGTTTGTATGTCTATGGCTATAATTGTGTTATCTTGTTCTTTCTGGGGGAAGATGTTGAGGCGAGGCCTCCCTTGAGTGACCTTGCAGGCTGCAAGGTCCTTGTCAGCGCATATCCTGCTCTCCATAATACTCAGGTCACCCACTGAAACATTACAGTGACATGTTTCCATCTTATCTCATGTTTGAAGCATTTGCTCTGGGGAAGACCCACTCCCGATAATTGTGCCTGCTTTGAATCACTGACAGTTGGGTTAGTGACAGGAGAGAGGCAAACCCTCTAAACTGAGAAGCCTGAGGCCCAGGTGACAGGAGCAGCATCTCTGACCTACCCATAATTTGTTCATCGTGGATAGATGTTTGCCACTGTCTGGTAGGATTCTGGCTTTGGACACATTTCCCATTATAATCCTGATTCTTGTTTTATCTTTGTAAGCAACTGTCATGCAGGGTGGCAGGCGGGGTCTCAGCTCCCGCTCCCCACATAAGAACACAGGATATGATGAGGCCAAAAAGGAACACCCACAGAGCCATAGATAGGAGAGTCATACCACTATATTCTTGTTGGTGGCTGGGTTGGAGACATAGGAAGCAGGAGCCACACTATCTGCAACCCTCCGTCCACTTCTCTCTGCCAACCAACCTCACTTGCTAGTTGCAATCCGCCATGCTAACTGCAATCTGCTCTTGCTAGATCAGCCACTATCTTCTTGCTAGCCCCCATTTGCTGCTAGCATAGCCATGGCAGTTATATTTGTGGCCAATGGCTCACTGGTTAAAGCTGACGGCCAACAAGCCACAGCTGATGGCCATCCAATCACAGTTGATGGCCATTTACTACCTGAGCCAGCACCTTTCCATGAGAGCCTGGAAACTGCACTCCTGGCTCTGTCTGCACAGCAACATAGTCTCACAAATGATATTTTCGAATTTCAGAGGTTACTTGAGAAAAATTTTGAAATCACTTAAGAGACAATTTAGAACAGAAGGGGAACACAATCATTAACATTCAACTGTTACCATGCTTTGATTAGCATGAGGAGGCTTCAAAAAGAAATTCAGATTCTAAACTTGTATTTTTAAGAGATTCCCTGATTAGGTCAGATACCAATCCTTGCTCACTTTACCTGTCCATACCTCTATCTTTCTTATGTACTCTTCCTCTACCTTCTGTTCTGTCACCTCTTTCTAACTCAGCCCTATTTCATTGTCTGAGTCATTTTAATTTCAACTGTCTCTTAAAGCTAAACAACTCAACAGGGTTCCTTACAAGTAGACTTTAACCCATGTTCCTGGTCAAAATTAAGAGGTACCATCTAAGATTTTCCTAAGTCTAAAGAAAATAAAACAAAAATTTACTGAGAAATTAAGGCTAGTCCTAGAGTTATAACCCTGATTGCCAGACATATCAAGTAGTCTGCATGCTAGCAGGCCCTTCAGAGGCCAAAGCTTTGATAGGAAATTCTCTCTAGGATCATGCTGTAAATGAGATCAAGGGCAGTGGTTCCATGGAACAGCTAATTGGTTCAATAGGGCTGTCAAAATAAGACTGGCTTTCTTATGGGTTGTACAAGATGACAAACTTGTAAAGATTGACTAAGGTCTTCAGAGAACCAATGAAACCACTGGACAATCCAAAAACAGATTGTTAAGCATATTTCTATAGCATTGAGCATAGACTTTGATGCCACTGTGATGACCACAGCTCAGAGTTTGCTATTTGTCAATGGAGACAAATTAAAGCTTACATTGGAGGGGGCGGCCAGATGGCTCAGTTGGTTAGAGCGTGAGCTCTGAACAACAGGGCTGCCGGTTGGATTCCCACATGGGCCAGTGAGCTGCACCCTCCACAACTAGATTGAAGACAACAAGCTGTGGGAGGGGCGGCCAGATGTTGGTTAGAGCGCGAGCTCTCAACAACAAGTTGCAGGTTCAATTACCACATGGGGTGGTGGGCTGCGCCCTCTGCAACTAACACTGAAAACGGCAACTGGACTTGTAGCTGAGCTGTGCCCTCCACAACTAGATTGAAGGACAACGACTTGGAGCTGATGGGCCCTGGAGAAACACACTGTTCCCCAATATTCCCCCATAAAATAAAATAAAAAACCACATACATTGGAGATATAATTAAGTTAAAATTATAAATAACTCTTTTGCTTCAACTACAGCATCTGAAGGACTATTCTGACATAATAACAGACAAAAATAAAACTCAGAGGAAACTTTCAACTCTCCAAATTAAACAATTATATACACCAATGCACAAAAATAATTGCTTACACTAATGGAAGGAGGAATTCCCAGATAATGCAAGATAAAAGGGCATTAAAAAAACTACTGGATTTCACTTCATACTGGATTTCACAATAAGAAATGGAAGGAGAAAAATATGATGACGAAATAATGTAGGCACTTAAGAGAAATCAGTGGTGTTCTCCACCATTGTCCCATAACCTCTCCCTAAGGGATACAGATGTGGTGGGTATCATTAACAATCTCCAAACACTTCCCAGGTCCAAGCTTCTGTCACTTTTGGACATTTCTTCTTTCTTCATGTAACACATCTGTAATTTGATAAAGATTCACTATCGTAAGGGAATTAATAAGTCTGTGTCTTACCTGAAACTCTGGAAGACTCAGGTCATAGTTAATTTAGACATTAATTTACTAGTTAATTGATTTATATTTACCAGTTGATTTATATTTAAATCAACCCCAAATTGAACAATTCTAGAAGGAGCTAGATTCCCTGTGAGCAGAGTTTCACTGACTAGCACCAAACACATTATGGTTCAGATTGGTCCCTTTAACTCTCCCAAACTCTCACAGAAAACTTTAAAATCAAAATTTAGAGAGACTGAAAAACATCAGAGGTGGTTTGGAAAGAAATCTTAACATACTTTGTGCCAAGTTTTGTAACACTCCTTTCCTCATAGTTTTGACATGTGGCAGATGAGGACATTAATTTGTCCAGGACTCAGAACTATAAATAGACTTACCTCTTATCCTGTGGCACAAAACCCTGATAACATGTTATCCAGCTACCACCTAAGTCCTCTTATTTTATGTCTGTGCCCTGCTTTCTTCAGCATTGCTAAATCAGGATAGCTCAAACCTGTTAATTTTTTTTCTGGGAAGGCCGACATTATACTTGGATGTTGTACTTCAGAAATTTACAGAACCCTTTTGTTATTTTTAATAAATCCTTAACCAAGATCTTAAATGCTTTAAATCTCAAATCAATTCCTGCACACAATGAGATCTTAATCTTTCTGAAATCACCACATTTCTATAACTAAATCCTTATCATTCTATTGGACATGTAATCATAAGCAGCCATTTTGTGATTTAAAATTAGCCCTCTAACAACCTCTCATAAATAACTACTTGATTATTATAATTTCTCCATTTGTTGGTACACAAATATTCTAGACAAGTATTCAAAGCTTTGACTCAACATCATGGCAACCATAGAGACCAATAGCTTATTACAACTTTTCACTGGTAGCAAAGGCATACTGTACCTTGTTTCATAGTAGCAGCCTCAGCTAAGTATGTGGAGACATCTACCAACTTAGACCTAAGGTCCCCTGTGAGTATAATTGTCCTTTATGCAATATAGTCTTTGCCACTCACCAGAAAACTCAACATTTCTCAGCAAGCAGATTCACCTCAGAGAAACTCCTGCTATTTTTCTCTCTCACATTTCCATACACCTTTTTAATGCCTTGAAGACTGCTACATTTCTCCCTGAGAAAGAGGAATCTCACAAATATTAAAATCTTCTTGGGAACTCTCCATGCCTCAAATAAGATTTGTTAGAGATTCTCATAGAAAATTCACATTTAATATCATTTGTTGATGGATCACGTCTTCATAGTATTTTCAGTTTGCACATGTCATAGTAGATCAAAACTCATCTGTAGATTATAACCTCTTGCCAGAGGCAAAATCAGTTGAAACAGCAGAGCTCAATGCACTCATTAAAGCTTGTCAATGAGCTCGGGATAAAAAGATTAATACATACACTGATAGTAAACACACCTGTGGGAGGTGCATGATTTGAGAGTGCTCTAGAAATAGTGAAATCAGTAAGGAGCCCAAATAAAAATGGCCATCACATTAACGAATGCCAAATATCTTGATGTTCCCTAAAGAGGATGCTATTGTAGTAGTTGAACCATACACAAAAGAGCATAATTTAGATGATAAAATATGTTCTCGCTGACTACTCTACCAAGTAGTCAGCTCCAACTAAAATAAGTGCTTTCTGATACTACACAGAGGCAAAAATGATAATCTCTCCCAGTCTTAGATAAGCCTTCTGGTGGTGACAGAGACCTTCACAAATGAGACTTCTCAAAAAATTTACATAAAATTCCCCACCAGAGTAAGATGTACTTAACTCTAATGGGAAAACTTTACTAAATTGCTGAGCAGGTACCTGGTGTATATTTCATCTGTCACCAATATTATATCTAAAAACTGTAAAGGTAGGGAGGCAGGATCCAAGATGGCAAAGTAGATAAATGTTGTGCTTGCCTCCTTCTGTGATGACATTAAAATTACAGCTAAATTATAAAACAATCAACCTGAAAAATCATATAAAATTTCTGAATAGAAATTTTATAACTAAGGATATAAAAATGAAGCCACATCAAGACTGGTAGGAAGGGCAGAGACACAGAATGGGTGGTTCCACACTTGTGTGTGATGGTTGAGAATAAGGAGGGGTATCTCAGCCACAGAGGTTCCCCTGGAGGAGTGAGGGACTCCAGCCCCACACCAGGCTCCCCAACCTGAGTACCAGTGCCGTGAAGAGAAGCGCCCACAACATCTGGCTGTGAAAAACAGTGGGAACTCAGACCATCCAAGTGGGACAGAAGGCTGCAGGAAACATAGACATCCTCTTTAATGGCACATGCACAGACTCACTCACTTGTAGGCACTCACCCTGTACTCTGGCAGAAGGACAGTGACTCAGGAGGTAACAGAGACATGCAGGGAGAGACTGAGTTGTGTGGCTTCGGGGAGAGGACTAGATGGAGAGTTGCCATTTTTCCTGTGTAGAACCCTTCTCAAGTGCAGCAGGCAAGCAGGCGCCGTCTTTCCTGGGTTGACCCCTGCTCCACATGGCCAGATCTGAATTTTCATTGGCTCCATCCACTCACTGCACTCTGGACTCCCTGGGACTCCACCTGACCCAACTCATTCAATGCCTGAAGCACTTTCTCGGCAAGTAGCCAGCACTGCCCACGTTGCACTCTTTCTTGGACAACTCTTAGAGGTCCATGGGCCCCAGGCACGTTGCAGCTGGCCTCAGTGAGCTCTGAGACTTTTACTGAGTAGCTCCAGTCTCAGCACTGGTGCCAAACTAGAATCTATATTAACCTGGTGAACACTCTTCCAACCCTGGTGACTCACTGAGACCCTGCATCACCCAAATTGCATACTGCATGAGACTCTGTCAGTGACTGAGCCTTATGGGAGATGGCAGGTGGCAGCAGGCCTCAGGGTATCCTGGGATTTTTGCAGATCTACCCCAAGCCCAGTACTGGTGGCAGATGTCCTCAGTTGGCAGTATGGCCTTTTCCACATGCCCCAGGTCCAGCACAGGCAGTGACCACAGGTGGCTTTGTTGTTCCTACCAGGTAGGACCTGGCCAGCCACACACAATGGCTGATCTGGGACTGCACTGGAGCCCCTCGAGCCCACAAAATGCCCCAGACCCAACACACCTGGAGGTTGGCATCAGACAACAGCAGAGCAACTCCCAATTATCCCATAAGCACCACACTCAAAGGGAAGTCTCAGCAGGCACCAGAGCCCACTAGGACGAATCCCACTTCATGAGGTAAGACCCTAGCACAGCTGCCCATAAGCTGTGGACGTGGCCAAATCCCACAGCCAGTCAGCCTGATGATCAATCCCACTCACTGATGTGCCAATAGCAATCAAGGCTCAAATATAAAAGGATGACACACACAACCCATACAAGGGACACTCCTGGGGCACCCAGCTCAGGTGACTAGAGAGATTTTGCCACTGTGCCCCACAAACCACTTACTATATAAGGCTACTCAGCCAAGACTGAGAGACGTATCAGGTCTACCTAATATATGAAAGAAAACACAAAGAGGCAGCCAAAATGAGGAAAGAAAGAAATATGGCCCAAATGAGAGAACAGGGAAAATCTCCAGAAAAAGAACTAGACAAAATGGACGCAAGCAACCTACCAGATGCAGATTTCAAAACAACGGTTATAAGGATGCTCAATGAACTTAGTAATAGTGATAACATGAACAAAGACATAGCAAGCATTAAGAAAAGGGTATGGAAACCATAAAAAAGAACCAATCAGAAGTGAAGAATAAATAACTGAAATGAAGAATGCACTAGAAGGAATCACCAGCAGACTAGATGAACCAGAGGAACAAACCAGTGATTTATAAGACAAGGTAGCAAAAATACCCAATAGAAACAGCAAAAATAAAAAAGAATTTTAGAAAAAAGAAAATAGTTTAAGAGACCTCTGAGACGACATCAAGCATAACAATATCACATCATGAAGTACCAGTAGGAGAAGACAGAAAGCAAGGAATTGAGAACCTATTTGAAAAAAATGACTGAAAACTTTCCTAACCTGGTGAAGGAAATACACAGACAAGCTCAGGAAGCACAGACAGTCCCAAATAAGATGAACCCAAATAACCCTACACCAATACACATTATAGTTAAAATGACAAATGTTAAAGACAAAAAGAGAATCCTAAAAGTGGCAAGAAAAAGGCAACTACTTACTTACAAGGGAGCTCCCATAAGATTATCAGCTGATTTCTCAACAGAAACTTTGCACATAAGAAAGGATTGGCATGACACAACCAAGACTACTCTACCCAGAAGGGCTATTATTTAAAACTAAAGGAGAAACAAAGAGTTTCCCAGACAAGAAAGGGATAAAGGAGTTCATCACTGCCAAACCAATATTACAAGAAATGTTAAAGGGACGTCTGTAAGAAAAAGAAGAGGGGGCAGGTATGGAAGAACATAAAGATGAATAATAAAATGGCAAAAAACTATGTATTCATCAATAATCACTTTAAACGTAAATGCATTAAATGCTGCAATCAAAAGACACAGGGTAGCTGAATGGAAAAGAAACAAGACCCATACAAAGGTGCCTACAAGAGACTCACTTCAGATTGAAAGACACACACAGACTGACAGTAAATGGATGGAAAATATATTTCATGAGAATGAAACCACCCCCACCTCCCAAGAAAATCTAGGGTAGCAATATTTATATCAGACAAAATAGACTTTAAAATAAAGGCTATAATAAGAGACAAAAAAGGACATTACATAATGATAAAGGGATCATTCCAACAAGAGGATATAACCCTTGTAAATATTTATGTACCCAATTTGGAGCACCTAAATATATAAAGCAAATATTGACCAACATAAAGGAAGAAATAGACAGTAATACAATCATAGTTAGGAATTTTAACATCCCATTGATGCCGATGGACAGATCTTCCAGACAGAAAATCAAGAAGGAAACAGCAGCCTTAAATGACACACTAAACCAGGTGGATTTAATGATATTTTTAGAGCATTTCACCCCAAACAGCAGAATATACATTCTTTTTGAGTGCACATGGAATGTTTTCCAAGACAGTTAGGCCACATGCTAGGCCACAAAATAAGTCTCAACAAATTTAAGAACATTGAAATCGTATAAAGCATCCTTCTGACCACAATGGTATGAAACTAGAAATCAATCACAAGAAAAAAACTGAAAAACATGAAAACACTTGAAGGCTAAATAACATGCTACTAAATAATGAATGGGTCAACAACAAGATCGAAGGAGAAATCAAAAGATACCTTGAGACAAATGAAAATGAAAACACACTGACCCAAATTCTATGGGACACAGCGAAAGCAGTTCTAACAGGGAAATTCATAACAGTACAGGCCTACCTCAAGAAATAAGAAAAATCTCAAATAAGCAATCTGACCTTACACTTAAAGGAACTAGGAAAAGAAGAGCAAACGAAGCCCAAAGCAAGTAGAAGGAAAGAAATGTTAAAGATCAGAGCAGAAATGAACAAAATAGAGTCTAAAAAACAATACAAAAGATCAATGAAATCAAGAGCTAGTTCTTTGAAAAGATAAGCAAAATTGATAAACTTTTAACGAGATTCATCAAAAGATAGAGAGAGCCCAAGTAAATAAATTCAGAAATGAAAGAGAAGTGACAACTGACACCACAGGAAAACAAAGGATTATGAGTAAATCTTACAAACAATTTTATGAGAACAAATTGGACAACCTGGAAGAGATGGATAAATCCCTAGAAACATACATACAATCTTCCAAGACTGAATTGAGAAAAAACAAAATCTGAACCAACTGATTACTAGTAATGAAATCGAATCAGTAGTCAAAAAACTCCCAACAAACAAAAGTCCTGGACCAATGTCTTCACAGATGAATTTGACCAAACATTCAAAAAAGAATTAACATCTATCCTTCTCAAACTATTCCAAAAAATCCAAGAGGAGGGAAGTATCCCAAACTCATTTTATGAGGCCATGATTACCATGATTCCAAAACCAAAGACGTTGCAAAAAAAGAAAACTATAAGCCAATATCCCTGAGGAACATAGATGCAAAAATTCTCACAAAATATTAGCAAATGAATTGAGCAATACATTAAACAGATCACGCATCATAATCAAGTGAGATTTGTTCCTGGGATGCAATATTGATTCAATATCAGCAAATCAATTAATATGATACACCACATGAAAAAAATGAAAGATAAAAGTCATATGATCATACCAATAGATGCAGAAAAAGCGTTTGAAAAAATCCAGCATCAATTTATGATAAGAATTCTCAAGCAACATGGGGATAGAGGGAATATATCTCAACATAATAAAGGTCATATACAACAAACCCACAGCTAGCCTCATATACAATGGGGAAAAGCTAAAAGCAGTCTCCTTAAGATCAGGAACAAGACAAGGATGTCCATTATCACCACTTTTATGCAACATAGTATTGGAAGTCCTAGCCACAGCAATCAGACAAGAAAAAGAAATAAAATGCATTCAAATTGGAAAGGAAGAAGGTAAAACCATCAACAAAACAAAAAGACAACCTACTGAATGGGAGAAGATATTCACCAATAATATATCTGATAAATGGTTAATATCCAAAATGTATAAAGAACTCATACAACTTAACACCAAACAAACAAACAAGCAATCCAATTTAAAAATGGGCAGAGGACCTCAATAGACATTTCTCCAAAGAGGACATACAGATGGCCAACAGACATGAAAAGATGCTTAATGTCACTAATCATCAGAGAAATGAGAATTAAAACCACAATGAGACATCACCTCACACCTGTCAGAATGGCTATCATCAATAAATCAACAAACAACAAGATTTGACAAGGATTCAGAGAAAAGGAAACCCTTGTACACTAATGGTGAGATTGCAAATTCATGCAACCACTATGGAAAATGATTGATGTTCCTCAGAAAATATTTGCAGATGACATGATACTATATAGACAGAACCCTAAAGATTTCACCAAAAAAAAACTTTTACAACTGATAATTGATTTCAGTAGAGTAGCAGGATACAAAATTAGTATTAAGAAATCACTTGCATTTTTATACATTAATAATGAACTGTCAGAAAGAGAAATTAAGAAAACAATCCCATTTACAATTTCATCAACAACAAAAAAATACCCAGGAATAAATTTAACCAAGGAGGTACAAGACCTGTACTCAGAAAAACTATAAGATACTGAAGAAAGAAACAGAAGAAGATACAAATAAATGGAAGCATCCACCGTGCTCATAGATAGGAAGAATTAACATGATTAAAATGTCCAGACTACCCAAAATAGTCTATAGATTTCATGCAATCCCTATCAAAGCACCAATGGCATTTTTCACAAAACTAGAACAAATCATCTTAAAAGTTACATTGAACCACAAAAGACCCTGAATAGCCACAGCAATCTTGAGAAAAAAGAACAAAATTGGAGGTATCACATTACCTGATATTAAACTATACTATAAAACTATAGTAATCAAAATAGCATGGTACTGGCATAAACACAGACACATAGGTCAATGGAACAGAATAGAGAGCCCAGAAATAAACCCATGCCTATATGATCAATTAATATATGACAATGGAAGAATATACAGTGGGATAAAGTCAGTCTATTTGATAAATGGTGTTGGGAAAATTGGATATATGCAGAAAATGAAATTAGGCCACGTTTTTACACCATATACAAGAATAACTCAAAATGGGTTAAAGATTTAAATGTAAAAACTGAAACCATAAAAATCCAAGAAAATATAGACAGTAAGCTCTTTGACATTGCTGTTAGTAATTATTTTTAATGTATATCCTAAGGCATGGGAAAAAAAAGAAAAATATATACAAATGTGACTACATCAAACTAAATGTTTTTCACAACAAAAGAAACCATCCACAAAACAAATAGACAACCTACTGAATGGGAGAAGATATTCACCAATAAATACATCTGATAAAGGATTAATATACAAAATTTATAAAGAACTCATACAACTTTACATCAAAAAACAAACAAACAATCCAATTTTAAAATAGGCAGAGGACCTCAATTGACATTTCTCCATAGAAGACATACGGATGACCGATAGATATGAAAAGTTGCTTGATGTCACTAGTCATCAGAGAAATGAAAATTAAAACCACAGTGAGATATCACCTCAAACCTGTCATGAATGGCTATCATCAATAAGTCAACAAACAAGAGTTGGCAAGGATTCAGAGAAAAGGGAACTCTTGTACATGATTGGTAGGATTGCAAATTCATGCAGCCACTATGGAAAATGATTGAGGTTCCTCAAAACATTAAAAATACAATTTTTGTAAACACAACAAACTTATAAACCAGCAATTCTACTTCTGGGTATTTAGCCAAAGAAATCCAAAATACTAATTCAAAAAATATATGCACCCCTATGTTCATTGCAGCAGTTTTTACAATAACCAAGACATGGAATCAACCCAAGTACTCATCAATACATAATTGGATTTTTTTTAAGTGGTACATATATACAAAGGAATAGTACTCAGCCATAAAAAAATATATGAAATGCTACCATTGGCAACAACATGGATGGACCTAGAGGGTATTATGCTAAGTAAAATAAGTCAGACTGAGAAAGGCAAATACCTCACTTATATGTGGAATCTAAAGAACAAAATAAATGAACAAATAAAATAGAAACAGACTCATAAATACAGAGAACAAACTGATGGTTGCCAGAGGGAGGGGGTTTGGAGAATTAGGTGAAAAGGGTGAAGGGACTGAGAAATACAAACTGTAGTTTCAAAATAGTCACAGGGATGTAAAGTACAGCATAGAGAATATAGTCAATAATGTTGCAACAACTATGTATAGTGCCAGGGTATATTAGACTAATCAGGGGATAGCTGTATCAATTATATAAATGTCTAACCACTATGCTGTACACCTGAAATTAATATACAGTAGTATTGAATGTCAACTGTAACTGAAAAAAAATAGTTTAAAAAAATTTAAGAGGAAATTAATTAATTTAAAAAAAAACTGTAAAGGTAGGCATGGACAAGAGACTAGTCCTCAAGGCCCCCTTGGACACCTCCAAATGGATTTCTTAGAGTTATCATCACCCTACCTAGAGAATTCAAATCTATGTCTCCAGTACTACAAGAACCCATGTCACTAAAAACGGTATTTATGAAACTGAAAAATCTTACCACTCACTCAAAAATTTTATTCTGTCCATATTATCTTTTATCTTCAGGAAATGTCTACAGGGCAGATTTCTTTGAAAAGAAAAATTAGCAAAGCTCTTGAACTTCCATAACCAATGTTGTTGCTATTGGCCTTAATGATTTCCAACTGGAGATCACTAACTCTCCCTTCATGATGGATGACTGGCAGCCTTATACACCTGAGATTACCACCCAGATCTTGATATTCCATCCTGTTACAAACTTATGTGGCTAAATATTTAAAGGGACTACTACATGCTTCATCTTACCATCTAACTGGTTACTTTTCCTCAGTGTCTTTCTAACCAACCTCTACATGACCGAAAACCCAAAGACCTAGTCTTCCAGAGGAAACACCAGACAGTAGCAGCTCTTGAATCCTGATGAAAAAGATTCTGTTAAGTCTTACTGACCAACAGCACTCAGGTTTAATTACAAAGTATTAATCCTTGGATTTCTATTTCCCAATTAAAGAGGAAACCAACCTTCTTTAGACCACTGGAAAGCCATCCCAACCAAAACCTCCAGATTTTTAAGACTTCCAGATGCATATAATCTTCTGAAGGCAACTGCTGAACCACGATCACTGGATCAAGCAGACATGGCAATGTGAAGTAGACAGCTTCCATCTGAAACATCGGAACAAGATCTCAAATGCCTACAACTTTTTATTGCTATGCACTTCTTTGCTTGCTTCTGTTTCTTATTGCCCTAGCTATACTCTCTTATCTGCAGTTTTAAGCTCCTGACTTCAAATAGGTATGTGTTATCTCTTAACCACAGGACATATAATGCCTCTAGCTTTACTACAGTTATTTGCACTCTCTAGTCACTTCTTAGTTTGAATAAAATACTTGGCTGTAACTCACTTGTGATTTATCTAAAACAAACCATTGAACCATCTGTTGGGTTTGGATCTTCTTTCATTTGGGCAGTAGCCGCTTTTTTTTTTCAATTAAAGTTAATTAGGGTGACAATTGTTAGTAAAATTACAGTGGTTTCAGGTGTATAATTCTGTAATACATTATCTATATATCATATTGTGTGTTCACCACCCAGAGTCAGTTCTCCTTCCATCACCATATATTTGATCCCTTTTACCCTCATCTACCATCCCCCTCTTCCCCATCCTCTGTGGCATCCGTGGTAAATTCCCCTTTTATTTCTGATTTTATTAGTGTCTTTTGTCTTTTTATCTTAGTGAGTCTAGCCAAGGGTTTGTCAATTTATTAATCTTTTCAAACACCCAGCTCTTTGTTGCATTAATTATCTCTGTTGTCTTTTTATTCTCTATTTCATTTAGTTCTGCTCTAATTTTTATTATTTCCTTCCTTCTGCTGACTTTGGGTTTCATTTTTCTTCTTTTTCCAGTTCTTTAAGGTGTAAGGTGCATTCTGGGACCCACACAGCCCGCATCTCTGCACTCCCCTTTCCCTCCTCCCCCACTCGCCAATTTACCCACCTTTAGATGTTTTCAGTTGCATGTCTCTTAGTCTTGCCTGTCTGCTGCACAGGGAGTCCTTTGTGGAATTATAGCTGTTCCATTTGTTGTAAATTCCAGGGGAGATTTTAAGAGACTCACCTCATGCCACCATTTCTATGCTGTCATCTAGTAGCTACTTTCTATTGGTACCAATTTGCCTTTGAGAGCTACATATTACTTTTTAGTCATTAAAAGGAATCACTTAGTTTCCTAGATAGAGTAAACTACTATGTGACATATTATATGGTATATATTACACAGACCAGGCAGTCAAAGTTCGAAAACCCCCTATCACATCACAAGTAGTGGGAGAGGTTTCCATTTTTTTAAGGAGCTAATTTTTATAACAAAGTTTCATAGAACTTACTAAGGAGCAAAGAAATGGATGTCCAAGTGGAAGATGCCTCATTTTTATAAACCTTATAAGATCTATAACTTAAACACAAATTCATTCTCTCCCATCATAAACACACCTGCTGATCTTTCTTTAAATTTTACCGTCTGGTGCCACATCATGCTCAAATTAGAATTGTATGGCACATCAGACAATCTCATGTGAGTATTTAGGCCAAAAATACTTAACTAGATATTCCCCAATAACTGGTATAAGATTTTCAGCACAAAATCCTCTTAGTTACTGCCTGCAAATTAAATAGGGACTTGCTTTCTTGGTAAACTATTGCCTACCTTCAGGATAGTCCCTGATATCACTCAAGGTCTATTTTGGCCCATCAATGTCCTCTCTCAGAAAAAAAAAATCACTCTTTAGAAAAGTTAATTCATGAAGAAGAAAAACTGATCTTCAATTTGTGAACTTAATGACTATTCCAGACTTTTTTCTTTCCTCACAATTCATTTCAAGTTTTAATGTAAGACTGAAAAGTCGAGCAAATTCTACATGTTATGATTCCAAGAACTACCTGAGGACTAGGAAATGCTGCTAAGGTGATAGATCTCCTTACAAGAGAATTCCATGAGATCAATAGAGTGCTTTGAATATGAGTAGCCCTGATCATATATAGTTGTCCCGGCAGAATGTGTGCCATCTTATGGGAAGAATGTTAGACTTAATCCACAGAAATATTTCCAGATTCTTCAATGTCCTCACAAATATCTGAAAAATACACAAAGAAATGATAAATTTGGGTTTGCCTGATATCCGTATGTCTGCTACTACAGGCTCTACAGATCAAAGATAGGATATGTTCTCTGGTTTAATTTGCTATTCTTGGCTCCTATCTACAAAGTGGGCTACATACTGATTATAATCCTTCTCTTAGTGTTTACATGCTTTGCAGTGTTCAAATATGTGATCCCCCACAACTAAAATGCTGTTACTCAGCCACTATCACACAAAATGACCATTCAATGGAAACAACAAAACATTATAAAGTTTGTTGAAACTCAAGTGACCTCCAACATAGCTACAGATACTTTGACCAGTAGTGTAGATGTAGAATGACCAACCATCACCCTGAAGATGCAGTTTATCCTACAGTCTGGCTTAAGTATAATCAAAAGGCAGGGCTGAGGAATGGAATTTTTAAAAGCCACAACATGAAAAATAGACAAATGTAAAGAAACCATAACTTACAAAACAGATAAACTGTAAAGAAACCACATCTTATAACACAAACCATTTAAGCTCCATATGCATTAGAAATAGCAGCCTCCAATTGTATTCCAGAAAAACAAAACCACAGAAAGTTTCAATAATAGCCTTGCTTCATATACCAAACCAATAAGCTAACCGCTAGTTTTTAAATTCTGACCAATCGCAGCCAAGCCGTACTTACTACCACCCACCTACAATAACCCTATGTCAAACTCCTCTCCAAAAATCCCAAGAGCTTAACCTACTGAGTTCATTCTATGAATTCTCTCTCCACTGGCAAGTTTCTAATAAACTTATTTCATTTCTCATCACAACAGATTTATCCAACAATCTTTTGTGGGACCTTTGACTGAAGCCCCCCTGGGTGAACTTGAATAAAGATCTGTTTCCCCATGTCTAGGGGCTAATGGGCAGGGACTCCATGAAGTTCCATGTATGTCCTCCTCACCCAAGTATGAGTGCCTGGCACCTGGTAGACACACAACATTTGTTGAACATGTAAAAATAAGCCACCAATATTAAGTAAACAAATTCTACTGAGGTTAACATGCATGTTTGCAGTTGCCTGTTTGATCTCAGGAAAATTACTGTAAAGCAAAAGCTTCAAGTGCATGAAAATGTACCCAGTTTATACTGAATGAAACTGCTCCCTCAGTGCCGAGTCAGAGAGTATTTTTTGCCACAAGTTCAGTCAGCTGGATGTTTACATTTTTTATTTCTCTTAAACTTCTCAAGTACTTATTTCAAAGATTTTTAAATAAAGAGTTAATATTACTTCTCCAACTGAGAACCCTGATGACCAAAGACCCATATGAGATAGAATGGGCAAAAGCCAGGCTCTGGAAGGCCCTTCTTTAGCCTTATAATATTCAGGACCCATCCCATTACCCTCTGAAGGGGCCTGGCAGCCCCATCAGCTCCAAGGACAAGCCAAGGCACAATGGAGTAATTTGAGCCATTACGATCTGCAGATGATGTTATAAAAAAGACAGCAGCAGGCTGGAAGTGGAGAGAAAGCCAAAAGAAACAGCAAGGGAAAGCATTTGGTTCATATACAGATGAATAATGCAAGCTGACCTCTCATTAGCAGTAGAGTGATAGCTCAGAGAAGTCTCAGCTAGGCCCCAACCTTCCACTGGATTATTTGCCAGAAGAATTTTGTCTGCACCAATACAAACTCTCTCTAATGTTCTGTCAGAATGTTGAGAAGAAACTAAACAATGCAAAGAATGTGGGAAAGAACATTTCCCACAGAAGAGCCAGCCCTTATGGAAGACTTAGTGGAGGAGGGGTGGTCTTAATGGAAAAACTTAAAAGGCAATGATGTATGAAAAATAGAGTAGCCAACATGAGGAGGCAGTAAGTTGCTATCTTAATATGAACACACTTCTAAATTAATTATGATACTCTAACGTGTTCATTTCTGTTGCTGAGACATAAACCAAGCAAATACTTTTTCTTATATTACTCAAACCCTTTCTTATATCACTTTCTGTTCTGTTCTCCTCTCTCCTTCCCTATACTCTACTCATAAGAATATACATTTATTTGATAATAAAGCTGTGGTTTGTATTTCTATTTTTTAGGTGGTCTTTCCTGGGTGTCTTCTGATTATACCTGGCCATACTTTGTTTCTTCTTGACTCTGCTTTTCGTGTTTCAGTCTTTTAAATAAAAAGCACTTTCTTACATCAGCAAGAGAGGTCCCAAGGAAGGTACCCGTCTTCCTTTCCTTCCCCCAAGTCCACTGAAAAGTAAAAAGTTAAAAAGTAACTATTCAAAGATTCTCTAAACCTCAAATGGCCAAGAGGTATCCAATGGGTGATCTACAGGTCTGTTGTACTGTGCTTGATCTCAGGTTCCACACCACCTGCCATTATAGCAAGAAAGTTTCATCGAATTACCCTACACTCATGAATTCTTAGATCCTAGCCATCTGCCAGTAAAGAATTTGAGGGGGGTGATCACTTTGTGATGGGGTGTAAATGTCTAACTTATGTTGCTTTGTACACCCGAAACTAATTTAAAAAAAACAATTTGAGAAGTTTAGTCAGAACATGGAAACACTGAGTTAATCAGCAAGGAAAGGTAGTACCTTCAATGAATGTGGGGGAAGGGAATGTGTCAATAGTTATAACATCCTTATATTATGATTCTATTGCATCATTTATCATAAGTTTGTTCTGTAAAGTCTGTAAGTCAGGTTTACTGAATGATGTAATGGAGAAAGCTGTACCCTTACCTCTTACTGGGTTGAGGAATATAGAAGCCTAGTAAAGGGATTTTATTTTCTTCACTTTATTCACATGGTTAAGTAAGGGAAACTTGACAAGGAGATCTACTGAGTTTTCTTGGATTAGGACCCTTTAGAATTACAACTCCCCCTCACCCTCAGTGCTACACCAGCTGCTGCATTCTTAATGGTGTAACAAAACATTTGAACACTCTGAAATTTAACTATCAGGAAAAAAGAAAGAGAGAGACTTCCCAATTTCTTCAAGACAGTGCACTTATACAGTCTCAAACTCTATACTGGAATAGGAACAATCTATCCAGTATCTGTGGTCCTGAAGTCACTGAATAGAAGATGAAGATGCAACTGCATTATAAGTACTTAGAAGGTTTCATTTGCTAGATAGTATTTTCCATTCTATGTTCCTCAGGAAAAGCCGTATCTCATGCCTAATTCAGAGAAAGAAGTCTTTGCAGTTTAAGCCAAAACATTACAACACTTCTCAGTTGGCTCTATATCCTCTTCAATCATCAGACAACCCCCTTTACAAAAGGGTCAAAAGCAGAAGTTTCCTTTGTGATTCTGAACCAAGAACTTTGTCTGATACTTTAATATTTCATCTGTAATTCATCAGGTACTGTGCAGCTATGGACAGCCTGTTCAATAGCCAAAGCCATATATCAAAAATTGTAATGAAGCATTCACATGATGGATAAGAAATAAACCTTCTCCTCCTTTTCTTTATGTCCTTAACAACACAAGGCCAGTTTATTCTGAAGACATTAGTTGCCATCTAAAAAGGGTGTATAGTAAAGCAATGAGAATATGAGCTCTAGATTCTGACAGTTCAGGTTAGTCCTGATCCTTTGATTTGCTGTGTGAATTTGAGCAACACTTTACTATCTTACAAACTCTCTGATTCATTCAAGCAGATGTTTTGTATGTATCTATAATAAGATGAGAAAACTTAAAAGTTAAAAATTTTCTACTTTACTCTAATTTTTATTTTATAGTAATATCTGTATCACATATGTATTGAGCTCTGGAGCTAAGTTGCCTGTTTCAAATCAAGGCGTTTTCACTTACTAGCTGTGTAGTTTTGAGTGTATTGTTTAACCTCTCTAAGCTTCATTTTCCTCATATGTGAAGTCAGTGAATTCAATGAAGTTAGCTACTGGTATTGAAATGAAGATAGAAAGATTGGCGTCATTTTGTGGAAAATTATCACCAAAAACTAAGATTTTTCTAAGAAATTGTTCAGGGATCTCTTCAGTGCATAAATCAGAAAGACCTTTGGAGTAATAAGAGGAGATTTCCACTTAAATGTCATATTGAAATATGTTTATCTCTCCACTTTCACTGACGTAATATTTAAAATGGAAAGAAAACTAAAACCACAAGGATAGAGAGAATGAGTGAAGATGCCACCAGATAAGAGATATAAAAAAATGTTGAAGGGTAAATAAAATTTGAACATTAAAAAATAATAATAAGAGAGCCGAGAGAGAGGAACAGTGGAGAGAGTGGAGGAGAGTCGTCGGTCGGTCGGATGGCGGAAAAGCGGACGGCAGTTCGGCATCCGGTGGGCCCAGCCTCCAGTGAGACCATAGCGTTCTTTAAGATGTTATGTTAGGTCGCTTCCGGAAAAATGGCGGCGTGAGGTGAGCCTCTGTAAAGCTCCCCTGGAATTTACAAAGAATCGAACAACAAAAACTCCACAAAGGACTCCCTGCACAGCAGACAGGCAAGACGAAGAGGCCCACTACCGACTGAAATCACCTACAGGTGGGAGATTCGCGCGAGTGGAGGGAGGAGGAAAGGGAGAAGTGCGCGGAGACAGAGCCGCGCGGGCGCAGGACGCAGACCTAGCTCAGTGCGCCGAGCTCGCTGCTTCCTGGAACTACCGCAGCTGCGGGAGAGGGAAGAACTCAGACTGCTAGGGCTCCGCCAGGGCTCCACAGGGCTGAGGGGGCAGCATATAACACGGCTGAACACAACGCTCACGGCAGAGACCTCGGAGAAAAGACTGAGGGAAAAAGGCTGAAAACAGTGGTTTAAGCCCGCACTGCCCAGCAGAGAACGGAGCCTTAGGCACTGAGACTAGCCGCCCCCTCCCTCCCCTCCCAGAGCTCGCCCCGCCCCCACCTGCCCGGTGCTAGAAGCGAAACAGTAGCAGTGTCAGATCAAAACAACAGAAAATTTGCTGTTTTGAGAACTGTGGACCGCAAACAAAAATTCACAGCCCAACTAGTTCCAGCAAAGGGGAGAGACCTGAGGAAGCAGGACCGGCTGTGGTGGTGGTCGCCGCCATTGCTCTGGGCCACCTCTCACAACTCACCCTGCCCCTGACCCCACCTATCTGGGCGGATCCCTGCAGGAGTAAACAGAACTGCTGAAATATACGGGCTCTGAATCAGGAGCTGGAAGAGCTTTGGAACAACAAAAGCTCTCCGCATACCCACCGGGACACTGCGCCCTGTGACCTAGACGAACTATTAACAGAGGAGAAGCCCGTCTCCCAGGGAATCCCCCCATTGTGTGAGAAGTTGGAATAGTGCAGAGAAAACATAGCACTACCGTGTGGGAGAAGAAAAATAAGTTGCAGTTGGAGAAATAATAAAACATTCTACCAACAAGTACTGGCAAACAAAAGAAAGACCGCTTTCTATCAACCTGTTGCAGAAGTCACTCCTGTAGATGTCTAGGAAGAGAAATAGTAAACCAGTAATCGCCATGAATAACCAAGGCAACAAGATAGCTCAGAAAGAAAGTGAAAAATCTCCAGAGAAGGCACTTAAAGATACAGAAATATGTGACTTAAATGACAGAGAATTCAAGATTGCAGTTCTGAAAAAACTCAACGAGATACAAGAAAACACAGATAGGCAGTTAAATGAACTCAGAAACTCAATCAAAGAACAGCATGAGCATTTTACGAAAGAGATTGAAATCTTAAAAAAGAACCAAATAGAATTTCTGGAGATTAAGAACTCAATAGAAGAAATTAAGAATGAAATAACCAGCTTAGGTAGTAGAGTTGACCAGATGGAGGAAAGAATCAGTGACATCGAAGATAGAAACCTGGAAATGACACAAATAGAAGAAGAAAGAGACTTGAGACTTAAAAGAAATGAAAGAACTTACAAGAACTTTCTGACTCCATCAGAAAGAGCAATATAAGAATAATGGGCATACCAGAAGGAGAAGAAAGAGAGAAGGAACAGAGAATATATTCAAACAAATTGTCGATGAGAACTTCCCAAATTTGTGGACAGAACTGGACCCTCGAATCCAAGAAGCAAATAGAACACCTAGTTACCTCAATCCCAACAGGCCTTCTCCAAGGCACATTGTATTGAAGCTGTCTAAAATCAACGACAAAGAAAGAATCCTCAAGGCAGCCAGGGAAAAGAAGACGGTAACTTACAAAGGAAAGCCCATTAGATTATCATCAGATTTTTCAGCAGAAACTCTACAAGCCAGGAGGAGTGGAACCAAATATTCAAACTATTGAAAGAGAGAAACCATGAGCCAAGAATAATATATCCAGCAAAGATATCCTTTAGATATGAAGGAGGAATAAAGACCTTTCCAGACATACAGAAGCTGAGGGAATTTTCTAATACACGACCTGCACTACAAGAAATACTAAAGGAGGCTATTCGACCACCATCAACAGGGACAATTTGTGGCAACCACAACTCAAAAAGGGGGAGAGTAAAGGCCTGAACCGAATATGGGAATGGAGAAAGTAAGCGTGCTGAAGAAAATGGAATACTCTAAATATCAAACTTTCTTTTACATAAACTTAAGGGTAACCACTCAAAATAAATCCAGAATTGAAATATATACTGAAATAAAAGAAGAAACAGAGGGAAACATCATAGAATACCACCACTCAGAAATAATAGACAACAACAAAAAGGCAAAGAAACAATGGAGACACAGCCTTACCAGAAAACTAAAGATAGAATGACAGGAAATCCTCACATATCAATAATCACCCTAAATGTAAATGGACTGAACTCACCAATAAAAAGGCACAGAGTAGCAGATTGGATCCAAAAACTAAACCCAACCATATGCTGTCTCCAAGAGACACATCTCAGCTACAAGGACAAGCATAGACTCAAAGTGAAAGGGTGGAAATTGACACTCCAAGCAAATGGTACCCAGAGAAAATCAGGTGTAGCCATAATGATATCAGATGAAACAGACTTCAAGGTGAAAAAGATAACAAGAGACAAAGATGGACATTTCATAATGGTGAAGGGACTGTACAACAAGAAGACATAACAGTCATCAATATTTATGCCCCCAATCAGGGAGCACCGAAATACACCAAGCAACTACTAACAGAACTAAAGGGAGAAATTGACCAAAACACAATTATACTAGGGGACTTAAATACATCATTGACAGCTATGGATAGATCATCCAAACAGAAAATAAATAACGAAATAGTAGCCCTAAATGACACATTAGATGAAATGGACATAATTGACATTTATAGAGCACTTCATCCTAAAACATCAGACTATACATTCTTTTCTAGTGTACATGGAACATTCTCAAGGATAGACCATATATTGGGACATAAAATCAGTCTCAACAAATTTAAGAAGATTGAAATCATACCATGCATATTCTCTGATCACAAGGCTTTGAAATTGGATATCAACTGTAAAAAGAAAGCGGAAAAACACAAATACATGGAGATTAAACAACATACTTTTAAAGAAGGACTGGGTCAAAGAAGAAATTAGAGGAGAGATCAAAAGATACATAGAAACAAATGACAATGAAAATACATCCTACCAAAATTTTTGGGATGCAGCGAAAGCAGTTTTAAGAGGGAAATTTATCTCATTACAGGCCTATCTCAAGAAACAAGAAAACTCCCAAATAAATAACCTCATGTTACACCTTAAAGAACTAGAAAAAGAAGAACAAGTAAAACCCAAGGTCAGCAGAAGAAAGGAAATAACAAAAATTAGAGCAGAACTAAATGAAATAGAGAACAAAAAGACAATAGAAAAAATTAATGTGACAAAGAGCTGGTTCTTTGAAAAGATTAACAAAATTGACAAACCCTTGGCTAGACTTACTAAGATAAAAGAGAGAAGACACTGATTAACAAAATCAGAAACGTAAAAGGGGAAGTTATCACGGACACCACAGAAATACAAAGGATCATCCAAGAATACTATGAAGGACTATATGCCACCAAATTCAACAACCTAGAAGAAATGGACAAGTTCTTAGAAACATATAGCCTTCCAAGGCTGAACCATGAAGAACTGGAAAATCTAAACAGACCGATCACCAGTAACGAAATTGAATCAGTCATCCAAAACCTTCCCAAAAGCAAAAGTCCGGGACCAGATGGCTTCACTAGTGAATTCTACCAAACCTTCAAAGAGGATCTAATACCAATTCTGCACAAACTCTTCCAAAAAATTGAAGAAGAGACAGTACTCCCTAACTCATTTTATGAGGCCAACATTACCCTGATACCAAAACCTGGTAAGGACAGCACAAAAAAAGAAAACTACAGACCAATATCTCTAATGAATACCAATGCAAAAATCCTAAATAAAATTCTAGCAAATCGAATACAACAATGCATTAAAAAGATTATTCATCACGACCAAGTGGGGTTCATCCCCGGGGCACAAGGATGGTTCAACATATGCAAATCCATCAATGTGATACATCACATAAACAAAATAAAGGACAAAAATCATATGATTATATCAATTGATGCAGAAAAAGCATTTGACAAGATACAACATCCATTTATGATTAAAACACTTAATAAAATGGGTATAGAAGGAAAATACCTTAACATAATAAAGGCCATATATGACAAGCCCTCTGCTAATCTCATAATTAATGGAGAAAAACTGAAGCCCTTTGTTCTACATTCAGGAACACGACAGGGATGTCCCCTATCACCTCTGCTTTTCAACATAGTGTTGGAAGTCCTTGCCAGAGCAATCAGGCAAGAGAAAGAAATAAAAGGCATCCAAATTGGGAATGAAGAAGT
The DNA here is from genome assembly GCF_036562045.2 of Rhinolophus sinicus. NCBI lineage: Eukaryota > Metazoa > Chordata > Mammalia > Chiroptera > Rhinolophidae > Rhinolophus > Rhinolophus sinicus. The sequence goes on from NC_133758.1 coordinate 53,232,786, forward strand.
TAAATTATCACTCTTTGCAGATGACATGATGCTATATATAGAAAACCCTAAAGACTCCACCAAAAAGCTATTAGAAACAATCAACGAATACAGTAAAGTTGCCGGCTACAAAATCAATGCACAAATGTCCATTGCCTTCCTATATACTAACAATGAAATCTCAGAAAAAGAAATACAAAAAACAATTCCTTTTGCAATTGCAGCAAAAAGAATAAAATACCTAGGAATAAACTTAACCAAGGACATGAAAGACCTATATGCTGAAAACTATAAGACATTTTTGAAAGAAATTGAAGAAGACACAAAGAAATGGAAAGACATTCCGTGCTCATGGATTGGAAGAATCAACATAGTTAAAATGGCCATATTACCCAAAGCAATATACAGATTCAATGCAATCCCCATCAAAATCCCAATGGCATATTTTAAAGAAATAGAACAAAAAATCATCAGATTTGTTTGGAACCACAAAAGACCTCGAATAGACAAAGCCATCTTAAGGAAAAAGAACAATAATGGAGGTATCACACTTCCTGACTTTGGCTTGTACTACAGGGCTACTACAATAATCAAAACAGCATGGTATTGGCAGAAAAACAGACACATAGACCAATGGAATAGAATTGAGAACCCAGAAATAAAACCACATAAATATGGACAGATAATTTTTGACAAAGAAGCTAAAAACATACACTGGAGGAAAGACAGCCTCTTCAATAAAGGGTGCTGGGAGAATTGGATAGCCACGTGCAAAAGAATGAAACTGGACTGCTATGTGTCACCATGTACCAAAATTAATTCAAAACGGATCCAAGACTTAAGCATAAGACCTGACACAATAAACTGCTCAGAAGAAAACATAGGTACTAAACTTATGGACCTTGGGTTCAAAGAGCATTTTATGAACTTGACTCCAAAGGCAATGGAAGTAAAAGCTAAAATAAACGAATGGGACTATATGAAACTTAAAAGCTTCTGCACAGCAAAAGAAACCATTGACAAAATAAAGAGGCCACTAACTGAATGGGAGAAGATTTTTGCAAACAGTGCCTCCGATAAGGGGCTAGTATCCAGAATATACAAGGAACTCATGCAATTCAACAACAAAAAAACAAACAACCCAATTGAAAAATGGGCAGAGGACTTGAAGAGACATTTCTCCAAAGAGGACATACAAATGGCAAATAGACATATGAAAAAATGCTCAACATCACTAATCATCAGAGAAATGCAAATCAAAACCACAATGAGATATCACCTCACCCCAGTCAGAATGGCTATCATCAACAAGACAAATAATAACAAATGTTGGAGAGGCTGTGGAGAAAAAGGAACCCTCATACACTGTTGGTGGGAATGCAGACTGGTGCAGCCGTTATGGAAGGCAGTGTGGAGGTTCCTCAAAGAATTACGAATAGAATTGCCATATGACCCAGCAATCCCTCTCCTGGGTATCTACCCAAAAAATCTGAAAACATTTAGAGATAAAGACACGTGTGCTCCAATGTTCATTGCAGCTTTGTTTACGGTGGCCAAGACATGGAAACAACCAAAATGTCCTTCGATAGATGAATGGATAAAGAAGTTGTGGTATATATACACAATGCAATACTATTCGGCAGTAAGAAAAGATGATATAGGAACATTTGTGACAACATGGATGGATCTTGAGAGAGTAATGCTGAGCGAAACAAGTCAGACAGAAAAAGCAGAGAACCATGTGATTTCACTGATATGTGGTATATAAACCAAAAACAACAAAAGAACAAGACAAACAAATGAGAAACAGAAACTCATAGACACAGACAATAGTTTAGTGGTTGCCAGAGGGTAAGGGGGGCGGGGGGTGGCGGGTGGGAGATGAGGGTAAGGGGGATCGAATATATGGTGATGGAAGGAGAACTGACTCAGGGTGATGAACACACAATGGGATTTATAGATGATGTAATACAGAATTGTGCACCTGAAATCTATGTAATTTTACTAACAATTGTCACCCCAATAAATTTAATTAAAAAAATAATAATAATAATAATAAAATATATTTTGAGAAAACAACTAGTTGTTTTAAATCTGTAGTTTCAGGCATAGAATTAAACTAAAATCAATAATAGAGATAAAGCTGGAAAATGCCAAAATACTTGGAAATAAAATGACACACTTCTAAGGTACAGATGGGTTCAAGAAATCTCAAGAGATATTATAAAATATTTAGAACTAAATGAAAATTAAAATACAATTTATCAAAATGTGTGGGATTCAGCAAAAGCAGTGCTTAAAGGGAAATTTATAGGTTTGAATGCATGTATGGAGAAAGAAGAAGAATCTAAAATCAGTACTATAAACCCCCACTGCAGAAAACTAGAAAAATAAGAGCAAATGAAGTCCAAGCTAAGCAGGAAAAAAAAAAAAGAAATGATAAAAATTAAAGAAGAAATCAATGAAATTGAAAACAAACTAATGAAAAACTTATGAAACAAAAAACTGGGCTTTTTGGAAAAAATCAATAAAATTGATGAACTGCTAGCCAGGTAAATTAAGAAAAAAGAAAACATCACTACTGAATCTATAGACATTAAAAAGATAATGAATATAATGGACAACTCTATGCACAAAATTTTGATAACCTAGAGGAAATGGACCAGTTCCTTAAAATACACAATCTAACAAACTCAAATAAGGAAAAATAGATAATCTGAAAAGGCCTATACTTATTAAGGAAATTGAATCAATAATTAATAACTTTCCAAAACAGAAAGCACCAGGACCACTGCTGACTTCTACCAAATATTTAAGGAAGAAATTATACCAGTTCTCTACAATGTCTTCCAGAAAATGCAAGCAGAGGAAATAAATACTGCCTAATTTATTCTGAGGCTAGCATTACCCTAATACTAATACCACCCAAAGACATTACAAGGAAGGAAAACTATAGACAAATATCTCTCATGAACATAGGTGCAAAAATCCTCAAAAAATATTAGCTTACAGAACCACCAACCACAAGAATGGAAAAAACCAACCTGTGAAACAAGCAACAAGCATGCAAGAAAGGAAGGAGAGGATTACCTCCTGTCATATCAATCCAGAGACCATGACCAAATGCAGAAAATAGCTATAAAGGTTAAAATGTCCCTCTAAGTATATACAGGTAAAAAAGAAAAAATTCTCTGAAGCATCTACCACTCATCCAAGAAAGTGTGAGAAATAAGACCAATTGTTACCACATGTTGACCAGGTAACAGAAATGAGAGATCCTGGAGTAATCCAGATAATACCCTATGAATCCCAGAGACCTAGAATTATCTCCAGCATCTCCAAAGGAAACTGGAAAAAGTCAAATTGTAGAGACCAAATATTATACCTACAAAGTACACCAATGGTGATGTTGAAAAGCAACAACTGTGAAAGGAGAAAAAAATTAGCAAATCAAATCCATCAATGTATAAAAATAATTATACACTATGACCTCCATTTCACTTAAAATGGTGAAAGTGCACAGCAAATAATAATGATGATAATAATAGTAATCCATGCAAAAGCACATAAAATTTAAGAATCTTGAACAGGAAAAAAAAAAAGATCTAAAAATATTCTCAAGGGAAAAAGTGATCAAGAATCAAAATTTATCCATCTTCTAAAAAAAAGAATCTAGAAGATGATGTGGCAGTGCAAAGCCTGAGGAAAATGTGTTCTCAAATTACAAACTATCAATTCTAATGAAGGAAGAATACATTTTCAGACAAGTAAGCTTTTAAATATTTTACCTGTCATGCATGCATTCTCATGGAACTACTGGAGAGGGTGTGCATCACAAAACTGAGAAAAGGAAACAAAGATTAAGAAATGGAAATTAGTAAACAAAGAATCCAACATTGGAAAAATTTAATAAAAATTCTCAGAATATTGAAAAAAAAATGTTACTACCCAAGAGAAATGGGTTCATATCGAAACAGAAAGATGAAGGACTCCAAAAGAGATGACATAAAGAGAGAAGAAAAAAAAAAAAATCTGAGAGATTACCAAATGTGTTGGCCCTTATTGAGAGGAATTTTATAATTCTGTATCAGTGTTTGGAGAAAGAATTCATGATAACTATATTTAAAAGGGGGCGAGAGGTGGTAGATGAGGGTAGATGAGGGTAAAGGGGATCAAATATATGGTGATGGAAGGAGAACTGACTCTGGGTGGTGAACACACAATGTGATTTATAGATGATGTAATACAGAATTGTACACCTGAAATCTATGTAACTTTACTAATAATTGTCACCTCAATAAACTTTAATTAAAAAAAACAAAACAGAAAATTCGAGGTAGTTAACTCTAGAAAAAAATAAAATTACTGCAATGAAATAATATCGTATGAGAAATAACAGTGCCACTAGTAGTTTAGTAGCATGTATCTGATTAACATTCCAGATAATACTAACTCTGGACTCCATAGTATTTTTTAAAAACAGCTATTTGAAGGAAATAAAGAGTGAGCAGAAGCAATAAATAAATAAATAAATAAATAAATAAATAAATAAATAAGACTTGATCCTTAAAAAAAGTGACCCACACAAGTTGAGATCCACATTTACGTGGTTTATCACCTGAGAGCACCCTCCAATCTCTGCAAAACAGTGAAGCTACAACTCATGCATAAAGCCACAGTATTGTGGGCTTGAAGTGCTAGTGAATAAAGATTAATAAAGTGGGAAATTGAGGAAGTAAGCACCAAAAGAAAGGAAGCCAGAAAGGAGAGATACTCCAAATACACATATAAGTTGGCCAAAATTTGCTGAGCAAACATGAACAGAGCATGTACAGAAGAGAATAATAGAGGCTTACAAAAGCAATAGCTGAGGATTTGGGAATAACTGAGTTGAAATTTCAGATTCTGCCAACCACAGAGGAATCAATATTTGGAGATGAAATCTCACCAACTGATACCCTAGAAGGGTCATGCTTTAGGAAAAGAAACTACATCACCTGATTATGATTTGCTCTCAGATTAAGAGCAAAAGAGCAACATATACAATTTAATGTAATGTACAATAAAATATCCACAAATTTAAGATGAACAGCCAATAATTGAAATGTCTGGGAGAAAAATGTAACATTGTCTGGCTAATAAAATCCAGAGTCTTTATCACATAATCCACAATGTCCATTATACAATAAAAAAAAATTACTCGATATTCAATAAAATGTAATCTATAATCAATACAAAAATAAGTAAATGGAAATAGACCTTGAGATGATAGAGATATTAGAATTAGCAGACAACAGCTTTAAAAAATTATAATAAAAATCTCCAAAGACAACCAGAAAAGTTCATTAGTAAATAGATTAAAAATATGTCAAGAAATGGAAGTATTTTAAATAAACATTCTACTACTAAAAAGTGCAATATCTGAAAAATAATTATCAACTAGAAGAGAATATCAGCAAATCATAGCATGCATAAAAAAGGGGTCTTTGAATGTGAAAACAGAATAATAGAATATATCTACTCTAGATTATGTCACAGAAATGGCAGCGCGGGGAGTGTCTCTTGAAATCTCTCTTGGTATTTACAACAAATTTAAAAGCTATAATTCCACAAAGGACGCCCTGCATAGCATACAGGCAACACTGATAGGCACACAATTGGAATAATCTAAAGGAAGAGCTCTCCACATCCCCCCACGGAGTCAGTGCCCTGAGACCTGCTCACAGAGGAAAAGCCCACCTTCCAGGGAACCACCCCCATTATGTGAGCAGCCGGAACAGTGTAAGAGAAAATATAATGTGACAGCATAAGAGAGAATAAAAGGCTGCAGCAGGAGAGAAAATAAAACATTCCACCAACACCTACTGGAAAGTAAAAGAAACAGCTTTTCCTATCAACCTGTTGCAGAACCCACTCCTGTAGATGCCTAGGAAGACAAATAATAATTCATTAATTGCCATGAATAACCAAGGTAACAAGCCAGCTCAGAAAGATAATAAAGAGTCTCCAGAAAATGAACTTAAAGACATGAAAATATGTGACTTAAATAACACAGAATTCAACATTGTAATTCTTAAAAAACAACGAGATGCAAGAAAACAAAGACAGGCAGTTCAATGAACTCAGAAAAACAAAGAACAAAATAAACATTTTACCAAAGAAATTGAAATCTTAAAAAAGAAACAAATAGAATTTCTGGTGATTAAGAACACAATAAAAGAAATGAAGAATGAAATAGCCAGCTTAGGCAATAGAGCTTACCAGAGGAAGGAAAGAATCAGTGACATCAAAGACAGAAATCTGAAATAACACAGAAGGAAGAAGAGAGATTTGAGAGTTAAAAGAAATGAAAGAGGAGGAACGTCATAGGAATGGCTGCAGCGAGATGGTCTTCTTAAGTTCTCCTCTGTAACATACCACAAGTTGAACATCTATAACCCATCAAAGGCCTCTGCTCATCACACAGAATAGCTAAGAGACTCATACAAGGATTACTTGAAGGTGGGCAAACTGGGCAAGCAGGGGAAGAGGGAAGGGAGTGGAGTGGAGATGCAGCTTGTATCTGTGGCTGTGGATATGCAGAGGGTCCCAGGACATAACGGAGACCACAAGAGCCAGGAGGTGGGCTCTTTCCTTGCATCTCACAGCTTATCTCTCCTGCCCAAAGAGCAGCATATCCAGCATTTGAGGCAGTAACCTCAGCTGAGACCTCCAGCTGGCCCCTAGTTTGGACAAAGGAAGTAAACACCATACCTCGGCCCTCCCCCCACTCTCCCAATTCTACCCCCGCCCTTCCAGAGACTCAAGATGGCCCCTGAACTGAGGAGTAGTGTCAGATTACAAAGGAGCAGTAGCACTCAGGGTCTGGGAAGACACGATTTGCCTCTGCTGTGACCCAGAGAAAAGTCTGGGAAGAATGTGACACTGCTGGACTCAGAGAGAGAAGACTCCTCCATCCCCAGCCCCCACCTTTTCTGGCCTGCCTAAGGCAGAGCAATTACAACTACTGAGACACACCCGGGGGTCAGCAGCAGGTGGCAGAGGCAGCTCTGGGCTTTCAGCAGCTCAGAAATCTCGCGCCCTCCACACACACACACACACACACACACACACACACACACACACACACATACACACACGGAAGAAGTGCCCTAATACTCAGGAGACCTGGGCACAAGGTTGGCTGTGTTACTCTCAGTACACGTATGTGCAGGCAAGAGCAGAAACTGCACTGACTTTGTAAAAACTACCATCCAGACCCCATAGCCCCACTCATCTAGAACTGCAGTGCCAGGATCACTCTGGGCATCAGGTGGCCGACTCTCCCTGCACAAGACACAGAGCACTCTTTTGTACAGCAGAGGACAACCTGGACCTTACTTGGTGGGCTTAAGCAAAGACTGCGATTCTTTTTGTTTGTTTGTTTGTTTTGGTTTTGTAGTTTTGATATTTTTGCCTAGGTTGAGTGTCGGTTATCGGTCATTTTCACATGTGAGTGTATTTGGTTTTTGCTTTTTGGTTGTTTTTGTTGTGTTTGGTGATTTGCTTTGTTCTGAAATTGCCCTACACCAGGGTCCAGCCCAAGAGGCGTAAGATTCAACACACCCAGGGGCCAACTCCAGACCAAACCAGAGTATTACCAGGTTTGACGCACAAATTACACAACCAGAGGGAATTCTCTACAGGGACAAGAGCCCGTAGGAGCCAAGCCTCTGAGTGGCCAAACTCATGCAGCAGATAATCTACTGGAGGCAGAGCCAAATCTCACTACTCAGCTTAGGAGTCAATCCCACCTACTTACAAGGCAAAAGCAATTAAAGCTCAATTTTAACAGGACAATATGCACAGCACAAGGGTCACCTTTGGAACCCATGCACAGGAGAAGAAGGAATTGGTGCAAGGCAAATATAAAGGACACATACTACATGAAATAACCCAGAAAATCAAGAACTCTAGGGGATCGACCTAATACATAGAAACAAACACAGAGAGTCAGCCAGAATAAAGAAACAAACAAACATGTCCAAAATAAAAGAACAGAAGAAACCTCCAGAATTGGAACAAAATGAAATAGAGGCAACCAACCTATCAGAGATAGAGTTCAGAACACTGATGATAAGAATTTTAAGTAACTTAGTGATGACATAAAGTAAAATAGAGAAATCAAAATGAACAACCAGTTAGAACTAAAGAATACAATAACTGAAATAAAGAACACACTTGAAGGAATTACAAGCAGGTTAGATGAGGCAGAGGATTGAATCAGCGACTTAGAAGACAAGTTAACAGAGATCACCCAAATAGAACAACAGAAAGAAAAAAGAATAAAAAACAATGAAGATGGTTTAAGAGACCTCTGGGACAACACCAAGCACAAAAACATGTGCATCATAGGAATACAAGAAGGTGAAGAGAGGGAGCAAGGGATCAAGAACATATTTGAAGTAATAATGACCAAAAACTTCACTAACCTGGTGAAGGAAATTGACATACAAGCCCAGGAAGTGCAGAGAGTTCCAACCAGGATAAACCCAAACAGGTCCAGACCAAGACACATTATAGTTAAAATGGCAAAGGTTATAGACAAAGAGAGAGTCCTAAAAGCAGCAAGAGAAAGACAGCGGGTTACATACAAGGGAACTCCTATAAGACTATCAAATGATTTTTCTACAGAAACTTTGCAGGCCAGAAGGGTGTGGCAAGAGGTACTCAAAGTAAGGATAAACAAAGGCCTACAACCTAGATTGCTTTATCCAGCAAGGCTATCATGTAAAATTGAAGGAGAGATAAACAGCTTCCCTAAAAAGAATAAGCTAAAGGAATTTGTTACCACCAAGCCAGCACTGCAGAAGATATTAAAGGGCTTCTGTAAGCAGAAGAAAGTTGAAAACAATCTATATACAAATAAAAAATGGCAATGACTATGTACCTATCAGTAATCACTGTAAATGTAAATGGATTAAATGCTCCAATCAAAAGACATAGGTTGGCTGAGGGGATAAGAAAGCAAGACGCTTGCATATGCTGTATACAAGAGACTCACCTCAGATCAAAAGACACACACAGAGGCTGAAAGTGAAGGGTTGGAGTAAGATATTTCATGCAAATGGAAACGAGAAAAAAGTTGGAGTTGCAATGCTTATACCTGACAAAATAGACTTTAAAATGAAGAATACATTAAAAGACAAAGATGGGCACTATGTAATAATAAAGGGATTGATCCAACAAGAGGACATAACCCTAGTAAACATCTATGCAGTCAACATACGAGCACCTAAATATATAAAACAGATATTGACTGACATAAAGATAGAGATCAACAGTAACACTATCATAGTAGGGGACTTCAACACAACTCTGACAACAAGGGACAGGTCTTCCAAACAGGACATCAATATGGAAGCAACAGCCTTAAATGACACATTGGACCAGTTGGATTTAATTGATATTTTCAGAGCATTTCACCTCAAAGCTGCAGAATACACATTCTTCTCAAGTGCACATGGAACATTTTCCAAGATAGACCATATGTTAGGCCACAAAACAAGGCTTGATAAATTTAAGAAAATTGAAATCATACCAATTGTCTTCTTTGACCAGTGTTATGAATTAGAAATCAACTACAGGAAAAAAACTGGAAGACACACAAACACATGGAGGCTGAATAACATGTTACTAAATAAGGAATGGGTCAACACAAGGAAGAAATCAAAAGATATCTCAAGACAAACGAAAATGAAAACACAATAACCCAAAATCTATGGGATGCAGCAAAAGCAGTCCTAAGAGGAAAATTCATAGCAATGCAGACCTCCCCAAAGAAACAAGAAAAATCACTAATCAACAGTTTATCTTTACACTTAAGGGATCTGGAAAAAGGACAGCAAAATAAACCCAACAGGAGTATAAGGAAGGAGATTATAAAGATCAGAGTGGAAATAAATGAAATAGAGACGAAACACACACACACACACACACACACACACACACACACCAAAAAAAAAAAAAAATACAAAAAAAATACAAAAGAAACCAATGAATCCAAGAGCTGGTATTTAGAGAAGATAAAAAAATCAACAAACCTTTAGCCAGACTCATCAAAAGAAAAAGAAAAAAAAAAAAAACAGAAGGGGATCCAAATTAATGAAATCAGAAATGAAAAATGACAAGAAAAAGAGACACCACAGAAATACAAAAAAAAATTTAAGAACTTACTATGAGCAACTATATGCCAATAAATTTGACAATCTGGAAGAAATGGACAATTTTCTAGAAGCATACAACCTTCGAAGGCTAACTCAAGAAGAAACGGGAAACCTGAATAGACTGATTACCACCAGGGAAACTGAATCAGTAATCAACAAGCTCTCAAAAAACAAAAGCCCTGGACCAATTAGCTTTACAGGTAGATTTCACAAAACATTCAAAAAAGAATTATCACTCATTCTCCTCAAGCTCTTCTAAAAACTCCAGAGGGGAGGGAAGTCTCCCAAACACTTTTTACAAGGTCACTATCACCCGGATCCCAAAATCAGACAAAGACATTACAAAAAAGAAAAAAAAAAACACTACAGGTTGATATTTCTAATGAACATAGAAGCAAAAATCCTCATCAAAATATTAACAGAATTCAGCAATACATTAAAAAAATCATATACCATGATCAAGTGAGATTCATTCCTGGTATGAAAGAGTGGTTCAACATCTGCAAATGCATTAATGTGATATAACACATTAACAAAATGAAAAATAAAAATCATATGGTCATATCAATAGATGCAGAAAAAGCACTTGACAAAATCCAGCAGCTATTTATGATAAAAACTCTTAAGAAACTGGGTATAGAGTGACCATATCTCAACATAGTAAAGGCCATATATGATAAACCCACAGCTAACATCATACTCAATGGGGAAAAGCTAAAACCATTCCCCTTAAGATCAGGACTTTCTCCACTTCTATTCAACATAGTGCTGGAAGTTCTAGCCACAGCAATCAGACAAGAAAAAGAATTAAAAGGCATTCAAATTGGTAAGAAGTAAAGTTGTCATTATATGCAGATGACATGATACTATATAGAGAGAACCCTAAAGACTCCATCAAAAACTATTAGAACTGATAAATGAATTTAGTAAAGTAGCAGGAGACAAAATTAATATTCAGAAATCAGTTGCATTTGTATATACCAATAATAAAATATCAGAAAAAGAAATTAACAAAGCAATCCCATTTACAATTGCTTCAAAGACTATAAAATACTGGGAATAAATTTAACAAAAGTTAAAGATCTGTACTCAGAAAATTGTAAGACACTGAAGAGAGAAATTTAAGAAGATACAAATAGATGGAAACACATACATGCACATGGATAGGAAGAATTAATATCGTTAAAATGTCCACACTGCCTAAGGGAATGTATAGATTCAATGCAATTCCTATGAAACTACCAAGGACGTTTTTCACAGAAATAGAACATATAATCCTAAAATTTATATGGAACCATGAAAGACCCCGGATAGCCTCGGCAATCTTGAGAAATAAGAACAAAGTGGGAGGTATAACAATACCTGACATCAAATCATACTACAAGGCTACAGTAATCAAAACAGCATGGTACTGGCTTAAAAACAGACACATAGATCAATGGAACAGAACAGAGAGCCCAGAAATAAATCCATGCCTATATGGTCATTTAATCTGCGAAAATGGAAGCAAGAATTTATGGTGGGGTAAAGACAGTCTATTCAATAAATGCTGCTGGGAAACCTGGAAAGACACATGCAGAAAAAATGAAGCTGACCACCTCCTTACACCATATGCAAGAATAAATTCAAAATGGATAAAGACTTAAATGTAAGACCTGAAACCATAAAACTCCTAGAAGAAAATATAGGAAGAAAGTTTGCAGACATTACCCTTTGTAATATTTTTACTGATATATCACCTGGGGCAAGGGAAGTAAGAGAAAAAATAAACATGTCAGATTACATTAAACTAAAATGTTTTTCACAGCAAAGGAAACTACCAATAAAACAAAAAGGGATCCTACTGAATGGGAGAAAATATTTGCCAATGATATATCCGATAAGGAGTTAATATCACAAATTTACAAAAAAAAAAACCTCAACTCAACTCCAAAAAAACAAACAACCCAATTATAAAATGGGCAGAGGACATGAAGAGACATTTTTCTAAGAGGACATACAGATGGCAAACAGACATATGAAAAAATGCTCAACCTCACTAATCATTAGAGAAATGGAAATGAAAAACACAATGAGATATGACCTCACCTCAGTCAAAATGGCTATCATCAGTAAATCAACAAACAAGTGCTACCGAGGATGTGGAGAAAAGGGAACCCTTGTGCACTGTTGGTGGGATTGCAGATTGGTGCAGCCACTATGGAAAACAGTATGGAGGTATCGCAAAAAACTGAAAATGGAACTACCTTATGACCCAGCAACTCCACTCCTAGGTATCTATCTAGAGAAATCCAAAACTCTAATTCAAAAAAATTTATGCATCCCTGTTTACTGCAGCACTATACACAATAGCCAAGACATGGAAACAACCAAAATACCCATCAGTAGACGAATAGATTAAGAAACTGTGGTACATTTATACAATGGAGTATTGCGCAGTCATAAAGAAGAATGAAATCTTACCATTTGCAACAATATGGATGGACCTACAGAACATTATGCTAAGTGAAATAAGTCAGACAGAGAAGGACAAATATCATATGATCTCACTTATATGTGGAATCTAAAGAAAAGAATAAATGAATGAACTAATCAGAAACGGTCTCAGAGACATAGAGGAAAACTGAGGGTTGCTAGATAGGAGGGAGGGTGGGGATAAGGTGGAAGGTGAGGAGATTAGAAAGCACAATCAGTAACCACAAGATTGCCACGGGGATACGAAAGTCAATTTGGGGAATGTAATCAATAATGTTGCAAAGATTTTGTAGGGTATCCGATGGGCACTTGTCTCATTAGGGGGACCACCTCGGGGATGATGTAGATGCCTGATCACTGCACTGTATACCTGAAGCTGAACAATAATGAATGTCAACTATAATTGTGTATATATATATATATATATATATATATATATATATATATATATATATATATATATAATTTATAAGAAGTGGCGTACAGCATTAAGAATAGAGACAGTGGAAATGTAATGGCTATATGCGATGTCAGAGGGATAGTAGATTGGGGGAGAGGGTTATCACTGTGTGAGGGATATAAATGGTAAATGTCTAACTATTGCATTGTTTTGTACACCTGAAACTAATAAAAAAAATACTCTATTCTGGATCATTGGAAGAAGAAGAGTCCCATTAGCTTGCAGCAGATTTTAGGAGACAGAAATAAACTTTATTTTGCTAAGTAAAAAAAAAAATAGAAATGAAAGAACTCTACAAGAGCATTCTGACTCCATCTGAAAGAGCAACATAAGAATAATGAGCATACCAGAAGGAGAAGAAAGAGAGAAGAGAACAGAGAGTATATTGAAACAAATAGTTGAGGAGAACTTCCCAAACTCATGGAAAGAACTGGATCCTCGAATTCAAGAAGCAAATAGAACACCTAATTACCTCAACCCCAACAGGCCTTCTCCATGGCACATTCTATTAAAGCTGTCAAAAACTAACCACAAAGAAAGAATCCTCAAGGCAGCCAAGGAAAACAAGATAATAATCTACAAAGGAAAGCCCATTAGATTATCATCAGAAACTCTACAAGCCAGGAGAGAGTGAAATCACATATTCAAAGAATTGAAAGAGAAAAATTATGAGCCAATAATAATAGATCCAGCAAAGATATCCTTTAGATATGAAGGAGGAATAAAGATCTTTCCAGATGTATAGAAACTGAGGGAATTTATAACACATGACCTGCATCACAAGAAATACTGAAGGAGGCTATCAGACCTGAAACAAACAAACAAGCAAACAAATACAAAACCATGAGTATTATTAAAAACAGACACACAGAAGCAGAAAATGACAACTCCTACACCAAATAGGGCACCATACACTTAAACAACATACAGGGTAAAAAAGAAGTAAAAAAAAAAACTTAAAAAAAAAAGAGGAACAAGGAAACTTGCTACTGCAGCACAGAAATCAACTCACAACAATAATAGGAGTAATTTGTGACAACAAAAGCATAATTGGGGAGAGAATAAAGGGGAAATGAACCTGTAAAGGGGAATGGAGAAAGGCAGCATGCTGAAGAAAATGGAATACTCTAAATATGAAACTTTCTTTTACATAGACTTAATGGTAACCACTCATAAAAAAATCTAGAACTGACATGAATAACATAAAAAAGAAGAAAGAGGGAAAAATCTAGAATACCACCACGTTGAAATAATAGACAGCAACAAGAAGTAAAGAAACAACGGAGACACAGTCTTACCAGAAAACCAAAGATAGCATGATAGGAAATTCTTACATATCAATAATCACCCTAAATGTAAATGAACTGAACTCACCAATAAAAAGGCACAGAGTAGAAGACTGGATCAAAAAACTAAACCCAACCATATGCTGTCTCCAAGAGACACATCCCAGCTAGAAAGACAAGCATAAAGCATAGACTCAAAGTGAAAGGGTGGAAACTGACACTCCAAGCAAATGGTGCCCAGAGAAAATCAGGTATAGCCATCATGATATCAGATGAAACAGACTTCAGGGTGAAAAATATAACAATAGACAAAGATGGACATTTCATAATGGTAAAGGAGACTATACAACAAACAGACATAACAGTCATCAATATTTATGCCCCCGATCAGGGAGCACCGAAATATACCAAGCAACTGCTACCAGAACTAAAGGGAGAAATTGACCAAAACACAATTATACTAGGGGACCTAAATACATCATTGATAGCTATGGATAGATCATCCAAAGAGAAAATGAATAATGAAATAGCAGCCCTAAATGACACATTAGATGAAATGGACATAATTCACATTTATAGAGCACTTCACCCTAAAACATCAGACTATACATTCTTTTCTAGTGTACATGGAACATTCTCAAGGATAGACAATATATTGGGACATAAAATTAACCTCAGCAAATTTAAGGAGATTGAAATCATACCAAGCATATTCTCTGATCACAAGGCTTTGAAATTTCATATCAACTGCAAAAAGAAAGCAGGAAAAATCACAAATACATGGAGAATAAACAACATACTTTTTTTTCTATTAGTTTCAGGTGCACAAGACAAAGCAAAACTTAGACGTTTATCATTTATATCCCTCACACTGTGTGAACCCCCCTCCCCCATCCACTATCCCTCTGTACGTTCCCCAAATTAATTTTCAAACCCCCATGACCATCTGGTGGTTACCGACTATTTTTCAAAACCTCTCACCTAAAGAACGACCAGGTCAAAGAATAAATTAAAGGAGAGATCAAAAGATACGTAGAAACAAATGAGACCGAAAATACATCCTACCAAAATTTTTGGGATGCAGTGAAAGCAGTTGTAAGAGGGACATTTATATCATTACAGGCCTATCTCAAGAAACAAGAAAAATCCCAAATAAATAATCTCATGTTACACCTTAAAGAACTAGAAAAAGAAGAACAAATGAAACCCAAGGTCAGCAGAAAAAAAGGAACTAATAAAAATCAGAGCAGAACTAAATGAAATAGAGAACAAAAGACAATAGAAAAAATTAATGTGGCAAAGAGCTGGTTCTTTGAGAAGATTAACAAAACTGACAAACCCTTGGCTAGGCTCACTAAGATAAAAAGAGAGAAGACACTAATAAACAAAATCAGAAATGAAAACGGGGAAGTTATCACAGACACCACAGAAATACAAAGGATCATCCAAGAATGCTATGAAGGACTATATGCCCTCAAATTCGTTAACCTAGAAGAAATGGACAAGTTCTTAGAAACATATAGCCTTCCAAGGCTGAACCATGAAGAACTGGAAAATCTAAACAGACCGATCACCAGTAATGAAATTGAATCAGTCATCCAAAACCTTCCCAAAAGCAAAAGTCGGTGACCACAAGGATTCACTAGTGAATTCTACCAAACCTTCAAAGAGGATCTAATACCAATCCTGCTCAAACTCTTCCAAAAAATTAAAGACGAGACAGTGCTCACTAACTCATTTTATGAGGCAAACGTTACCCTGATACCACAAGAAAAAGAAAACTACAGACCAATATCTCTGGTGAATACAGATGCAAAAATCCTAAACAAAATTCTAGCAAATCAAATGCAACAATGCATTAAAAAGATTTTTCATCACGATTAAGTGGGGTTCATCCCAGGGGCACAAGGATGGTTCAACATCTACAAATCCATCAATGTGATACATCACATAAAATAAAGGACCAAAATCATATGATTATATCAACTGATGCAGAAAAAGCATTTGACAAAATACAACATTATTTATGATTAAAACACAACAAAATAGGTATAGAAGGAAAATATCTTAACATTATAAAAGCCATATATGACAAACCCTCAGCAAATCTCATAATTAACAGTGGAAAACTGAAGCCCTTCACTGTATGTTCAGGAACACAACAGAGCTGTCCCCTATCACCTCTGCTTTTCAACATAGTGTTAGAAGTGCTCGCCAGAGCAGTCAGGCAAGAGGAAGAAATAAAAGGCATCCAAATTGGGAATGAAGAAGTTCAATTGTCAGTCTTTGTAGATGACATGATGCCATATATAGAAAACCCTAAAGACTCCACCAAAAAGCTATTAGAAACAATCAACAAATACAGTAAAGTTGCCGGCTACAAAATCAACGTACAAAAGTCCATTGCATTCCTATATGCTAACAATTAAATCTCAGAAAAAGAAATAAAAAAAAAAATTCCTTTTGCGATTGCAGCAAAAAGAATAAAATACCTAGGAATAAACTTAACCAAGGATGTGAAAGACCTATATGCTGAAAACTATAAGATATTTTTAAAAGAAATTGAAGAAGACACAAAGAAATGGAAAGACATTCCATGCTCATGGATTAGAAGAATCAACATAGTTAAAATGGCCATATTACCCAAAGCAATACACAGATTTAATGCAATCTCCATCAAAATCCCAATGGCATATTTTTTAAAAAATAGAACAAAAAATTATCAGATTTGTTTGGAACCACAAAAGACCTCGAATAGCCAAAGCAATCTTAAGAAAAAAGAACAACGCTGGAGGTATCACACTCCCTGACTTTAGCTTGTACTACAGGGCAACAATAATCAAAACAGCATGGTATTGGCAGAAAAACAGACACATAGACCAATGGAATAGAGTTGAGAACCCAGAAATAAAACCACATAAATATGAACAGATAAATATGGACAAAGAAGCAAAAAACATACAATGGAGAAAAGACAGCCTCTTCAATAAATGGTGCTGGCAGAATTGGAAATCCACGTGCAAAAGAATGAAACTGGACTGCTATCTGTCACCATGTACCAAAATTAATTCAAAATAGATCAAAGACTTAAGCATAAGACCTGACACAATAAACTGCATAGCAGAAAACATAGGTACTAAACTTATGGATCTTGGGTTCATAGAGCATTTTATGAATTTGACTCCAAAGGAAAGGGAAGTAAAAGCTAAAATAAATGAATGGGACTACATCAAACTTAAAAGCTTCTGCACAGCAAAAGAAACCCTCGACAAAATAGGCAACCAACTGAATGGGAGAAGATTTTTGCAAACAGTGCCTCCGATAAGGGGCTAATATCCAAAATATACAAGGAACTCATGCAACTCAACAACAAAAAAAAACAAACAACCCAATTGAAAAATGGGCAGACGACCTGAAGAGACATTTCTCCAAGGAGGACATACAAATGGCAAATAGACATATGAAAAAATGCTCAACGTTGCTGATCATCAGAGAAAGGCGAGTAAAAACCAGAATGAAATATCACCTCACCCCAGTTAGAATGGCTATCATCAACAAGACAAATAGTAGCAAGTGTTGGAGAGGCTGTGGAGAAAAAGGAACCCTCATACACTGTTGGTGGGAATGCAGACTGGTGCAGCCGTTATGGAAGGCAGTGTGGAGGTTCCTCAAAAAATTATGAACGAATTACCGTATGACCCAGCAATCCCTCTTCTGGGTATCTACCCCAAAAATCTGAAAACATTTATACATGAAGACACGTGTGCTCGAATGTTCAATGCAGCTTTATTTACGGTGGCCAAGACATGGAAACAACCAAAATATCCTTCGATAGATGAATGGATAAAGAAGTTGTGGTATATATACACAATGGAATACTATTCTGCCATAAGAAAAGATGAAATAGTGCCATTTGTGACAACATGGACAGGTCTTGAGATTATAATACTAAGCGAAATAAGTCAGACAGAAAAAGCAGAGAAACATATGATTTCACTGATATGTGGTATATAAACCAAAAACAACAAAAGAACAAGACAAACACATGAGAAACAAAAACTCATAGACACAGACAATAGTTTAGTGGTTATCAGAGGGTAAGAGGGGAGGGGGGTGTTAGATGAAGGTAAAGGGGATCAAATATATGGTGATGGAAGGAGAACTGACTCTGGGTGGTGAACACACAATGGGATTTATAGATGATATAATACAGAATTATACACCTGAAATCTATATAACTTTACTAACAATTGTCACCCCAATATACTTTAATTAAAAAAAAATTCCAATGGAATTTTTTAAAGAAATAGAATGAAAAACATCAAATTTGTATGTAATCACAAAGAAATGGAGTGGTCAAAGCATTCCTAAGAATAAAGAATAAAGCTGGAGGTATCACACTCCCTGACTTCAGCTTGTTCCACGGAGTAACAATAATCAAAACAGCATGGTATTGGCAGAGAAACATACATACAGACCAATGGAATAGAATTGAAAACCCAGATATAAACCCACATATATATGGACAGATAATTTTTGACAAAGGCGTCCAAAACATACAATGCAAAGGAGAATACTTCTTCAATAAATTGTGCTGGGAAAATTGGAAAGCCAAGTGCAAAAGAATGAAACTAGACTGCTATCTGTCACCATATACCAAAATTAATTCAAAATGGATAAAAAAACCTAAACATAAGACCTGAAATAGTAAACTGCATAGAAGAAAGCATAGGTACTAAACCGTAGGGTAGATGTTAAAGAAAATTTGCCTTCATTGGTTGATGTGAGATTTTGTCTATTAGCTTTTACGTGTTCCTGCATGTGAGGTGATTTCTATGCTGTGATCAAGGATTGAGTAAATTCCCTCTTTGGTCTCATTCTCCCGAGCAGGGGAGATATGGGATGAGGTTGCTTTTCTGTCCCGCTTTGGTCTCATTCTCCCGAGCAGGGCAGACATGGGATAATGTTAGTTGTTCTGTCCATGTTGTGAGGTGATGGTTAGCTTAGGGTTAAAGAAATTCTTGACCAGGGGTTGAGAAAATTCCCTCTTTGTTCTGTCTGTTTAACCGACATCAGCAGATAAAGTGAAGAAGTAGCTAAGTTATATCAGGACGACGTGACAGACACGTTGCCAGGCGTTGTTGCTTATCTGGATGAATTGGCTCTTCAGCCAGATGGGCAACATTCATATCAGTAACTGCTGGACCCTCCTGGAACTGGCCATTCCTGGAGGTGGAGGTAGAAACAAGAAACGGCTCTAAGGTACATCTGAAAAAAATTCATAAGACAGACCTCAGTTTGGCAGTATAATTATTATTATTTCATCATTTGGTCATCTGTTGTTGGTGATTTTTCATCATTCTAACACTTTGAAGACTTCCAACAACATGCAGCTTACAACACCAGGGGATGTCCTGACTTTCAGCCATGAACCTGGTGAGGGCTGGCTGGTTCCCAACCTCTTCACTGTTGTTCCCCACGGTTAGCCTTCTTGAGAACTTGTTAGCATCTAGAAAACTTGTACGCACCTTGCAGCTTACATCAAAAGACGTCCTAACTTCTAATGACAACAACAGCATTGACAACAACAGCAGCATTCTTCAGATTGTTAACACCTTGAAAACTTATATGCAGCTTGAAGCTTATAACATCAGAAGATGCCTTGACTTCTAACAATAACAACAACAAAGACAAGAACAGCTACATTCTTGAGAACTAACAAGAAGCGGTGTGGGCGATGCCTGACTTTCTCTCAGCTCCAGACGTGACAAGGTTTTGATTTATGACTTTTCCAGTGTTGTTCTCTGCCAGTTTGGTAACATCTACTGTAATAGTTACTATCCTATGGAGCTTATTACTGCTTTTGGATACTCCTTACTGATGTTATTTGTGTATTTAACCAAGTGATTTTTGATCAATAGTAAACATATGTTGAGATCTCTTAAACTTATATGTATGTGTACTCCTTTGACATGACATTGTTATCAATGTACATAGTTTAGTCTTAACCACCTTTACTTTCTGACATTAACATATTCTATTAATTACTTTGTCTTTTGCTATTACATATTGCTCAATAAATTGATTGGATATTGATAAATAAATTAATTAGCCTCATTCCAGTGTGTGTCTCTCCTCCTTCCTCCTCCTCTCGTCATTACATAAACCTACGAACCTCGGATTCAAAGAGGATTTTATGAATTTGACCTCAAAGGCAAGGGAAGTAAAAGCTAAAATAAATGAATGGGACTATAGCAAACTAAAAAGCTTCGCCACAGCAAAAGAAACCCTCGACAAAATAAAGAGACAACCAACCAAATGGGAGAAGATTTTTGCAAACGATGCCTCTGATAAGGAGCTAATATCCAAAATACATAAGGAACTCATCCAACTCAACAACAAAAAAACAAACAGTCCAATTTAAAAATGGGCAGAGGACCTGAAGAGACATTTCTCCAAAGAGGACAAACAAATGGTCAATAGACATATGAAAAAATGGTCAACATCACTAATCATCAGAGAAATGCAAATGAAAACCACAATGAGATATCACCTCACCCCAGTCCGAATGGCTATCATCAACAAGACAAATAGTAACAAGTGTTGGAGAGGCTGTGGAGAAAAAGGAACCCTCATACACTGTTGGTGGGAATGCAGATTGGTGCAGCCGCTATGGAAGGCAGTGTGGAGGTTCCTCAAAAAATTAAGAATAGAATTACCATATAACCCAGCAATCTCTCTCCTGGGTGTATACCCCAGAAATCTGAAAACCTTTATCCATAAAGATATATGTGTTCCAATGTTCATTGCAACTTTATTTACAGTGGCCAAGACATGGAAACAACCAATGTCCTTCGATAGATGATTGGATAAAGAAGATGTGGTATACATACACAATGGAATACTATTCTGACATAAAAAAGATGAAATAGTGCCATTTGTGACAAAATGGATAGATCTTTAGATTATTATGCTAAGCAAAATAAGACAGAAAAAGTCAAGAACCATGTGATTTCACTGATATGTAGGATATAAAACTGAAAACAACAAAGGAAGAAGAAAAACAAATAAAGAAACAAAATTCATAGACACAGACAATAGTTAAGTGGTTACCAGAAGGTAAGAGGGGAGGGAGGTGGTAGGTGAGGATAAACGGGATCAAATATATGGTGATAGAAGGAGAACTGACTCTGGTTGGTGAACGCACAATGTGATATATGGATAATGTATTACAGAATTGTACACCTGAAACCTATGTAAATTTACTAACCATTGTCACCCCAATAAACTTTAATTAAAAGAAAATATCTACTCTAAACACAAAACTGAGAAATGTGTAGAAAAAATAAACAGAGCTTCAGTAATTTGTGAGACAACATCAAGAGGATTAATGTATGTATAAGCTGAGTCCCAAGAGGAGAGGAGAAAATGAGATTTAAAAAAATATTTTTGAAGAAATAGTGAGAAGAAGTTTTCCAAATGTGGTGAAAAACTAATTCCAAATACAATAAGTTTGGTAAATTCCAAAAATGGTAAATGTAAAGAAATGCCACACCTGTGCACATTGTCATCCTATAGCAGATAATCAAGGATAAACAGAAAATCTTAAAAGAAGCCAGGGAAAATAGTTAGCTTATATACATGCATAAATTATATAAATGACAAAATCCATTAAAAAATTGATGCTAAAATTTAATGGACCAACAATTTAAGGTGTGTTGGGGAAGAAAAATAGAACTCACAATCAAAATCATATGTACAACAAGAATATCCCTCAATAATCAAGATGAAGGATTTACTCTTCTGCCCAAGATGAATAAGAGCCAATTACTTTCCCTTCTAAAACAACTAAAAATCCAGCCAACATTTATGAAATACTAATTGTTAGACACTGGGAATTAGAAAGTGAAGTACAGTGATCAATGAGAGGGTGGAAATAGAAACGGTGAGCTCTAAAATTGTTGAGCTTACTGCTTTGAGAGAGTTTCTAGGCGGCATCCAAAATAATGAAGAATAAATGCAAAGCTGGTGGGCTTCCTGAGTAGAGATGTGTGGAGTTAGAAGCAGTCCAGGCAGCTAGACTTCATAGGGAAGATTATCAGAGATGAGGATGCTTCACTAGCAGAGAGCTCTAGAGATCTGCAGGGAACTTCTTGAGGCTTCCGCAAAGTACTGACCAGCATGTACATATGAAGAAACTACCCAAAGCTTGTAAAAGAACAACCTTAATGTAACAAGGGAAAAATCCTAAAATTTCAGATGGGGCTTGGAGGTTTATTTTTACATCTGTCAGAGTGGAAAATATAATCAACAAGACAGTGACAAGACTGACAGGACACTCGGAAGGATACTACTTCAATATTGCTTTATTCTAATAAAACTAGAACACAACTGTGAAATGATCAAACTATTTCTAAGTGTGTCCCAAAATAAAGCGTAAGAATAAGTATTTAAAAAATACTAAAGTATCTAGCACCCAACAAGGTAAATGTCACAATATCTCACATCCAATAAAAATATATCAGGCATGCAAGTTAGCAGGAAAATGTGACTTAAAATGAGGAGAATAATCATAGAAATAAACCCCCAAATGAAAAAATATACACTCAGTAAAAGAACATTAAAATATTTATGATAACCATATTCCATAAATTCAAGAAGATAGAAGGAATATTGAAAATATTTATATATAGAAAGACCCAAATCAAAATATTAGAGATGAAAACTCTGATGTCTAAGATAAAAATTACACTGGATGGAATTAAAAACAGACTGGACCCTGCAAATAAAAAATTTGTGAATTCAAGTATGTAGCAATAAAAATGATCCAAAATGAAACACGGAGAAAAAAATAGAAAAGTTAGCAGAGCAACAGTGATCATATTATTCCAAAAATTGTGATAATTATAAACCCACAGATCTGAGACTCAAAACAAAGCCAAGCATAAGAAAAGTACAAGAAGGCAAATCATAATGCAATTGCTAATAACCAAAAGAAAAATCTAAAAACAGCCAGAGAGGAAAAACACATTACATGTGGAGAAACAAAAATCAAAATGACTATAAGTGTCTTGTGAGAAGTAATAATATAAGAAGAAGAGAGTGGAGCAATATAATCAAAATACTGGGGGGGGAAAGGTCAACCTACAATCTATACTAAGTGAAAATATATTACAGGCTAACAAAATGATACCAGATATAAATGTGGATCTACACAAAGAAATAAAGAGCACCAGAAATGGTAAATACAAGAAAAATGTAAATATTGTTGTCTTTTTAAAAAAATATTTTAAAATAATTGCTGTGTTAAAGTAATAATAGTAATAATGTATACTAAGTTTTATAATATATGTAGAAGTAAAATGTGTGACAACAATAGCACAAAGAGCAGGAGCGGAAAATGAAATTAAAGTTATAATAGTCTTATACTATATGTGAAGTGATATAATATTGTTTGAAAGCAGATTTTGTAAAGTATGTACAATATAAACCCTAAAACAACCACTAAAATAACAAAACAAAATGTTATACCTAATAGCAAAGAAAGGAGATTAAATGAAATATATTTCACAATAATGAATCAATTCATCAATAATACATACAAATCCCAAAGGTTTATGTACCTAATAACAGAGCTTCAAAATAACAGCAACAAAATTTGGTGAAAATAAAGTGAAACACACAAATCCACCATTATAGTCAGAATTTCAAGAGCCCTCAATAATTGACAAAACAAAGGGACAAAAAAATAAGTAGGGATGTAGAAAGGCTGAATAACACTATCTACCAGCGTAACTTAATTGACATTTATAAAATAATCCACCCAACAACAGCAGAGTAAACTTTCAGTTAAATGCATACAAAATATTTACTAAGATAGATCACATTCAAGGCTATAAAACTAATCCCCATAAATTTAAAATTACTCAAGTTATCCAAAACATATTCTCTGACCCCAATGGAAGTAAATTAGAAATCAATAACATGATCTCTGGAAAATATCTAAATATTTGAAAACTAAACAACAAACTTCTAAGACCCCTTTGGCCAAAAAAGAAATCAAAATACACACAGTAAAGTAATTTTTAACTGAATATAAATGAAAACACAGACTATCAAATTTATAGAATGCAGTAAAAGCAATTCTTAGAGTAAAACTAATAGCATCAATCACGTTTGTTAGAAAAAAATTAATAAACAAATTCTGGCATGAAAAACAAAAAAGAGGAGCAAGTTAAACATGAAGAAAGTAGAATAAAGGAATAATAAAATCAGAAACAATGGTATACAAATATTAAACCAGTAGAGAAAAATCAGTGGAACTAAAAGCTGTTTCTTTAAGACTATTAATAAGATTGATAATACTATGGCCACATTGATCAGAAAAAGAGTAGAGAAGTTGCAAATTAGTACAATTAATAGCAATACAGATTCCACAATATTAAAAATATTTATTCAAAAGAGTAATGAAAGAATATCATTAACAAACATGCCAAAAAATTCAACTTGGGAGGAATGGAAAACTTATTAGAAAGACATGAAGTGCCAGAACTCATTCAAAAATAAAGAAATAAATGATATCAGTGAAATTGGCAGAGTGAGGAACTCCTAAAACTCCCAATTGCATAAAAGGAATATCAGAATCAACATTTTCACAACTCTGAAAATTAACCAAAGGCTTGGAGCAACCCTGAGTTGGTTTTTAAATAAATAGATAGATAGATAGATAGATAGATAGATAGATAGATAGATAGATAGATAGATGATAGATAGATAGATAGATAGATAGATAGATAGATAGATAGATAGATAGAGATTTCCTGTCAAGATTGTGGAGTAGGTAAATGCTGTAGTTGCCTCCTCTCATGACCACATCAAAATTATAACTAAACAACAGAACAACCATCATTGAGAACTGCCTGAAGTCTAGCTGAACAGAAGTGCCATAACTAAGAACATACAGAAAAGCCACCTCGAGACTTAGAGAAGGAGTACAAATGTGGAACAGGTTAGTCCTATACCTGCATGTAACCATTAAAAATGAAGAGGGATATCTCGGTTGCAACCATTAAAAATGAAGAGGGATATCCCGCCCTAAACAGTGAGGGGTCTCAGCCTCACACCGGGCTCCCCAACCCAGGGTTTCAGGGCCAGGGAGAGAAATCCCCATAATTTCTGTCTGTGAAAACCAGCAAAGATTGCAGCTGAGAGAGATGGAAGGCGGCTGCAGTCCCAGAGTTCCTCTTAAAGGGCCCATGCATGAACTTAACCCACTGACAGACTTACTCACTCCGAGCTCTAGCGCTGGGGCAGCAACTTGAAAGGTGCAAGGGACATACAGAGAGGAACTGAGTTGTCTGGCTTCAAGGCAAGAGCTGAAGGGGCAGTTTTCTCCCAAACAGATGTGTTGGCATAAACCATTATATCTTTGTTGAGCCTCCCTCTGCCCTGCATGCAGACACAGGCATCTGCCATACCTGAATCTCCATCAAACTGGCTAACACCATTTGTCCACCTGCCCCTGCACCCCCTCAGGTGATTCCCTGAGACCCTGCAGCCCCCACCCCAAATTTCAGGTCCACCCAAGCTGCTCTCAATGGCTTTTCAGTACAAACAGCCTGTCTTGGCTTATGCTGCAAACTATCCAAAAATCTCTCAAAAGTTCATAAAACCCAAACAAGAAGCATCTGGCTTTGGCATATTCCATAACTATTGCTGAGCAGCCCCAATCCTGACACTAGCGGCAGCCGGCCTTGGTTCATGGCTTGGCCTCTTGAGGCATCTCCAAGTACCACTCCAGCATAGGTAGTGGCCATCTGTGGATTGCTTTTCTGGCTCATTCTAGGTGGCTCCAGGCAGGATACAGGTTACAGCTAAACTTGGCCTGTTGCAAGGCCCCTGGCAGCAGGCACTGGGGCTGGCACACATAGCAGCCAACTTCAGACCAAGCCAGAGAGCATCATGCAGCTGCCTCTAAGGATGACACACCCAGAGGGCAGACTAGGCAGGCACTAGAGCCCAGTTAAAGGGAATCCCACTCCATAGAGTCAGCCCCTGCACAACAGCTCCTCTAGTGTAATCACAGCCAGTCCTCACAACAAATCAGCCCAGGGTCAGTCTTTTCCATTGACATGCAAACAAGGCTCAACTATAATAGGAGGGCACATACAACCCACACAAGGGACACACCTGGAGCACCCAGCTCAGATGACCAGGGAAACTGTGCTACTAGGCCTGACAGGACACCTACTACATAAGGCCACCCTACCAAAAACTGGGAATATAGCAGCTCTACCAAATACATAGAAACAAAAACAGGAGGCAGCCAAAATGGGGAGACAAAGAAACATCCCAAATGAAAGAACAAAACAAAGCTTCAGAAAAATAACTAAATAAAATGGAGGCAAGCAATCTCCCTGATGCAGGGTTCAAGACACTAGTTATAAGGATGCTCAATGATCTCAGTGAGAACTTCATAAAGAGATAGGAAACACAAAAATGAAGGTGGAAAACATTAAAAAAAATACTAGTCAGAAACGAAAAAATACAATAACTGAAATAAAGAAATAAAGAATACACTAGAGGGAATCAACAGTAGATTAGATGAATAAGCAATTTAGAAGATAAGGTAGAAGAGAACACTCATTCGGAACAGCAAAAAGCAAAAAGAATCCAAAAATACGAGGAGAGTTTAAGGGGTCTCTGGGACAACATCAAGTATACCAACATTCACATCAGAGGGGTACCAGAAAGAAAAGGTAAAGAGCAGGAATCGAAAACCTATTTGAAGAAATAATGAAGGAAAACTTTCCTTACCTGGGAAGGATATAGATATACAAACCCAGGAAGCACAGAAAATCCCAAACAAGATGAACCCAAACAGGCCCACACCAAGGCACATCACAATTAAAATAGCACAGGTTAAAGACAAAGAAAGAATCTTAAAAGTAGCAAGAGAAAAGCATTAGTTACACACAAGGAAGCTCCCATAAGATTATCAGTTGATTTCTCAACAGATACTCTACACAGCAAAGCTATCATTTAGAATCAAAAGACAGATAGGAGCTTCCAAGACAAGAAAAAGACAAAGCTAAAGGAGTTCATAACCACCAAGCCAAGTATTACAACGAATCTTAGAGGAACATTTTTAAGACAAAAAAAAAAAAAAAAAAAAAAAAAAAAGTTCAAAAATATGAATAATAAAATGGCAATAAGTACATACCTAACAACAATTACTTTAAATATAAATGAATTAAATTCTCTAATCAAAAGATAGGGTAGCTGAATGGATTAAAAAAACAAGACTCTTACATATGCTGCCTACAACAGACTCACTACAGATCAAAAGACACAGAGACTGAAAGTAAAGATATTTCATGAAAAAAAAAAAGCTGGAGTAGCAGTACTTATACCTGACAAAATAGACTTTAAAACAATGGCTATAACAAGAGACAAAAAAGGAACAAGTAATCTCATTTTGGGGTACATATTCAAAAGAATGCATATGGACGTATGCATCCATATGTTCATTGCAGTATTATTTACAATGGCCAAGATGTGGAGGCAGCCTGCGTGTTCATCGATGGATGAATGGATAAAGAGGACTTGGTACATATATACAATGGAATACTGCTTGGCCATGAAGGTACTGGGTTCTTACCATCTGAGTGGCATGGATGGACCTGGAGGGTCCATTGTGCTGAGTGGAGTATGTCAAACAGGTGCAATGTGATTTCACTTATATGTAGAACATAAAGAGCAAAATAAAATAGAAACAAACTCATAGAGAGGACAAATTTTGATAGCTGCCAGATAGGAGGGTTGTTAGGGGGTGGGTGAAAAACAGGAAGGGATTAAGAAGTAAAACTTGGTTGTTACAAAGTGTCATGGGAATGTAGGGTATAGCATAAGGAATATAGTCAATAATATTGTCATAATTATGTATGGTTTCAGTGGGTACTAGATTTATCAGGGTGATATATTGAAGGGGGGTTGAGGGCCAAGTGAAAAAATATGAAGCATTAAGAAGTACAAATTGGTAGTTACAGAATAGTCATGGGGATGTAAAGTAAAGCATAGGAAATATAGTCAATATATGTTAATAACTATATATAGTGCAGGTGGGTACTAGACTAGTCAAGAGGATCACTTCTTAAATCATATAAACGTCTAACTACTATGCTGTACACCTAAAATTAATATAAAATATTGAATTTCAACTGTAATTCAAATATTTAAAATGGGGGGGAGAGGTGAAGGAAAAGAAGAGGTCCAAATTTCCAGGTATAAAGCAAATAAGTCATAGGGATTTAATGTACAGCATAGGGAATATAGTCAATAATATTGTGATAATGTGGTAGTATCAGATGATTGCTGGAGTTATCATGGTGATCACTTCCTTACATATATAAATGTTGAATAAGCATGATGTACCCCTGAAACTAATATAATATTGTATGTTAGCTATATTTTTAATAAAAATCTTTTAAAAAACAAAGTGGAGTCTTTAGAAGGACTAACAGTACATTACTAGGGCAATTGGTGAAACTGGTTTGGGGTTGAGGATTAGATAACAGTATTGTATAGATGTCAATTTTCTGATTTGGATGGTTGCATTGTGGATATAATAGAGAATATCCTTATTTGTATGAAATACTTAAGTATTTGGGGGTCATAAAACATCAGGTTGGTAACAAATTTCCAAATAATTCAGAAGGAAAAAGTATTCTTTGCATTGTACTTGCAACTGTTCTGTAAATTTGTGAATATTTCAGAATACATTTTGTTTTTTTAAAAGAAAAAGAAGCTATCATGTTTTTCAACTCAGTAAGAGTTTTTAACATTAGTTTTATTTTTATCTCCTTAACTGTAAATTCTGTATATTTTCTTGATTTCTAACTCAATTAGGGAGGTGTTTAAGAATTAAAAAAAAGTCAGTAATAAAGGCCAGAAATCAACAAAAAGACAATATAGCATTGGCATAAAGACAAACATATAGATAAATGAAGTATAATGGAGACCCTATGAAAAGAAATACCTTTTTTATACATGCATATGGAATATTTACCAAGAACCATAATCTAGGCCATAAAATAAGTCTCAATTTTGAAAAAAATCAAATCAAGCAAAGGATGTTCTCCAACCACAGTGAAATTAAATTAGAAACCAGTAACAGGAAAGTATGTGGAAAATCCCCAAATATTTAAAAAACAAACACAATCTATATAACCCATGCATCAAAGTAGAAATCAAAAGGAAATTTTTTAAGTATTCTGAACTGAATAAAAATGAAAATGCAACATATCAAAAATTTTGGAATTCAGCTAAAGCAATGCTTAGTGGGAAATCAACAGCACTAAACACCTCTATTAGGAGAAAAAATAAGGACATCAAATCAATGAGCTAAGCTTCCATCAGAAGAAACAAGAGCAAATTAAATCCAAACATAATTTAAAAAATAAATAATATAAAGGAGAAATCAATGAAAAGATAGTGTGGTATTGGCATGAAGATAAACATATAGATCAATGATACATAATGGAGACTCTAGAAATAAAACTGTGAGGCAACGTACTGGGAAAAAGAATAACCTTTCCAATAAATGGTGCTGGATTAATAGAAAATCCATAAACAAAAATAAGTAAAATGAATCTTGACCCTTGCTTCATAACATACACAATATTTAACTGAAAATGGATCATAGATCTAAATGTAAAGGTAAAAAGCTATAAAACTTCCAGAGGAAAGCAGAAAATAACCTCTTAGTAACCTATGTTTAACATAAATTTCTTAAACAGAGCATCAAAAGCAGTAACTATAATAGAAAAAATACATATAATGGACTTCATCAAAACTCAAACCTTTCAATCTTCAAAATACATTGTTAAGAAAATGAAAAGACAAGCCAACAACTGGGAGAAAGCATTTTCCAAAACATATCCAACAAAGGATTAGCTTAATTTTTTTAATTAGCAAAATATTTTAATAGACACTTCCCCATAGAAAATATATGGATAGCATAACAGCACATGAAAGGATTCTCAACATCATTCGTCATTAAGGAAGTGCAAACTAATCTCCAATGACATACCACTGTATACTCACTAGAATGGCTAAAATTAAAAAGACTTACTATACTAAATGTTGGCAAGAGTGTGGAGCAGCTGGAACTCTTACACTTCTTGTGGGAATGTGAAATGGTACAACCAATTTGGAAAACAGTTTGGCAGTTTCTTTAAAGGTTAAACATATACCCTATGACCCAGCTGTTTCACTGCTAAGTATTTAACCAAGAGAATAAAAGCATGTGTGCAAACACTGGGACATGAATGTTTATTGCAGCTTTATTTGTAATTTCCAAAATCTGGAAAAATAACCAAATGTCTATTATCAGGTGAAACTATAAACTATGATATATCCATAAGATAGAATTCCGCTCAGCAATAAAAAAGGAACAAACTATTGAAACATGCAATAATGGATGCGTCTTAAAATAATTATGTTGAGTGAAAGAAGCCGGGCACAAATAGAGTCTTACTGTATGATTCAATATATATATAAAATTCTGAACAATACAAAGTAATCTATAGTGACTGAAAATAGATGAGTGGTTGCCTAAGAATGGATTACAAAGAGACAACGCAGAAACTTTCGGTGATGATAATTATGTTCATTATTTCGACGGTGGTGATGGCATTATGGTATATTAAAATTCATCAAATTATACACGTTAGCATTTTATTTTACATAATTACACCTCAATAAAACTGAGGAAAATGAGCAAAAATATTTGGACTGCCCTGCTGCATAGGTCATGTTAACTAGATGCAGCAAGGTACTGGGAAAATACCATAAATTATTTCCTTAATCATGTCAGTTCACATTCAGAAGAAATGTATTTTCCTTCAGGGAAAAAAAAATGCTCTCTATTCCATTTTTTTTCTCTGTTTTTCAATACAATTGCTATCCATCTTCAGAGGTGTCAAAACCAAAAAGAGAGACTATCCCACATGCACACCTGAAGGATCTATTCTATGTAAGGTATCTTGACCTAGATTCCTGGTATGTCTGGACAGGACCTACTATTCAAGACACTTAGAAGAAATAGAAGAAATTGTAAATCCTCTCTGGTGCAATGTGAGAAGTACTAAAGACAGCTTGAAGCAAGCTGTGGATCTGGTGAAAAGATATTTGACTTCCACAGTTGGAGAGGAAGTGGATCCTTGCAAAGAGTTAGGAGCTGAAAAATAAAAACTAATAGATAGAGCAAGAAAACATTCTGCTGAAGACCCTGATCAGTCCAGAGAACTGTGCATGGAGTCAAGCAAAACTGCCCACTGGTCCACACTTCCTCTGCCCTGCCATCTACCACACCCAGTGTCAGCACCTGCCAACATGATCAGAGCACTAAAGACTGAACAGTACAAAGAGGAGAAGATCCAGTAGGTGGGTCACCCTGGAGAAGTTCTCACGGCATTTCCTGTTGTAAGTGGAATGCAAGGCTGCTGTCTGATATTGTGCCTCTCACCTTGGAACAGATTCAGCAGTGACCCACCTCTTTTGCAGGATACAAAGATTGAAAGCCCCAATAGTTCTGTGGTGAAATTATATGAAGATTAAATTGGAGAAGTCATCAAAGCCTGCACATGTCTGCACATGGCATCCCCTGGTCACATGACAGCCCAAGGATGCACCTGTGGTCCGTGAGGCAGGTGGCTTATTTTGCTTATTTTGGCATCATATGCTTCATGGGTGCCAGCAATTGTGCCAGGGGTGGTAAGTATAAGAAACACGTATTTGACCAGACAGGCAATAATCTCTGGCCTCAAAGAGCCCACTCTCTGACACATCCATGATAAACGATATTCTGCTGCTTCTGGAGGCGTGGTACAGGGAGGTGACGCTCGGAACTTCTGCAACCACTTGGGCACCCAGAAGGAGGCCCTTTTGAGGGCATGCAACATTGCACAAAAGGCAGACAGGATAGATCAGACCAGGTCTTTGTGTCATTAGTGACATCACTGAGTCATTGAATTTGAATGCTAATTATCTGAGTCAATCAAACATGGAAAAATAGGCAAAAGACACAAACTGACATTTAAAAAAGAAGAAACAGGAATGACCAAAATACAAAATACAGAAAGACAATCATCCTCATTATTATTAATTTAAAAAATGGAATTTAAAGAAAACCTAAAATACCGTTTTATATCCATAAGACAAAACAAAAATTAAAGTTCACAATACTAAGATGTTGAACATGGTGGTGAGAATATAAATTCCTGTGTCCACTTTGAAAAACAGGTTGGCATTACCTTCTAAAATTGAACATATACATATTCTGAGATCCAGGAATTTCCCTGCTAAGTATGTACCTAGAGCAATTCTTGCACAAGTATACCAGGAGAAATGCATAGATCATTTCATACCAGCGTTATTTTAACAGCAAAAAGAAAATTAGAAAACACATAATGGCCAGTCAGGAGGAAGTATGAATAATAAGGTATTGTCCCACGATAGGACACAATGAAGCAGTGAAAGTGAACTGCAGCTTCATACTTCAGCATGAAGGAATCTCAGAAATATAACAGTAAATTTTAAAAAACAAAATTTAAAAACATTCAAAGCTAAACAATACATTGTTTAGAGATACAAACCCCAAGCATGATATTAGTCAGCACGTACTGGTGTGGCTGTGCCAAGAGTTTATGGCCTCATCCCAGGGGTCAGTGCCCACATCATACTGGTTGTTAAATATTTTGAATGTTATCCCTCAATAAAAAGAACATAATGAAGACTGAGGTAATATAACCACAATTCAATGCCTTCCCATGTCAGGAAAGGAATGAGATGTGGCAAACAAAGGCTTAAAAGTTAGTTACTGGTAGTGTTCTATTTCTTATACTTTGCAGAGAGTATGTAGTTTTCATTTTATTACTTTTTTACTCTATACATTTGTGTGTGTGTGTGTGTGTGTGTGTACGTGCATGTGTACGTTCTTTTGTTTCGGGGTGTTTTTTCTTTGCATGTGTGACTATATATTCTTTAGCTCACATATTTTATGTGGTAGCCAGCTTCCAAGATAGCTCCCACTGGCATTGCTTTCTGGCTTCCACATCCTACTGCATTTCCCCTCCCACAATAAGCAGAGTAGGCTATCACTGCAGAAATGACAGCGTGTGATTTCCAAGTCTAAGTCATGAAAAGCAATTTCTCATTCATTTTGAGAGAAACCAGCTGCCATGTTGTCAAAAACCACAAGCAGCCCCATGGAGAGGGTCCATGTGATAAAGAGCTAAGGCCTCCTGCCAACAGCCAGCAACAACTTGCCAGCTATGTGAGTGACACATCTTGCAATTGGATCCATTCATCCCAGGAAAGCCTTCAAAGGACTGCAGCTGACCTTTAACTATCTCTTCATGAGAGACCCTAGAGTAGGACCACCAGGTAAGTCAATCCCTAATTCCTGACCCACAGAAAATTGGTGAGATAATAAATGGTTATTGTTGTTTTAAGCATCTAAGTGTTGGAATAATTTGTTATGCAGCAATTGATAATAAATTTGGGAACATAGAAGTGAGGTGCCACTAAGACAAGCCTAAAATGTGCGAGAAGCTGTGGATTTGGCAGTGCAAAAGCTGGAAGGACTCCAAGGAGTGTTAACGAATGCTTAAAGGACCTTGAAGGAACTGTTAGCAAAAGCTTGGTACCATTTGAGAAGGGCTGTGAGGGTTGAAACGAAACAGAGGAGAAAATTATTGGAAATTAGAGATTATTTAATGGCAAAATGTTCATCGACACTGTTAACTACAGAATGTGGAAAGTATAAGATGGACCTAATAAACTGAGTAATATGGCTGAAATTTTGGTTTTGGGGTTGTTTTTCATAGAGCTCATGTCAAAACAACAGGGTAGAGATAAGCTAAAGGAAAGACTTTTAAACAGAAAGGAACCAGAAATTGTTGAATTTTAAAATCCTCAGGCTCTCCAGATGGCAAAGGATGCTAAAATTAAGAAATGGCTTCGAGGTAAAAAACATATCCAGGGCTGTCTTAAGAAAACATGGTCTAAAGATGAAGCCAAGAGTGTAACTGCAAAATGCTTTGTTATGGCCTCAAAGAACTGTTCAGTCTGGAAGTGTCTGGGGCTTCTAAGTACAGTAGTACCTCGGTTTTCGAACATCTCCGTTGATGAACATTTCTGTTTACCAATGCCATGAACCCGGAAGTAAATGCTTCGGTTTTCCAACACGCCTCAGAAGTTGAACATGTCACATGGCTTCCGCTGAGTGCAAGATCCTGAGGCCCAGCTGTCGGCTGTTTTTGAACGTTTCATAACTCGAATGGTCTTCCGGAACAGATTACGTTCGAAAACCGAGGTACCACTGTACTTTGAAGTTGTTGTCTTACAGTAGTCTCAGTAGCAGCCTAAGATAGAGAAAGGCTTTTTTTTTTTAATTAAAGTTTATTGGGGTGACAATGGTTAGTAAAGTTACATAGGTTTCAAGTGTACAATTCTGTATTACATCATCTATATATCACATTGTATGCTCACCACCCAGACTCAGTTCTCCTCTATCACCATGTATTTGATCCCTTTTACTCTCATCTACCAACCTCCTGGCTCCTTACCCTCTGGTAACCACTAAACTATTGTCTGTGTCTATGAGTTTTTGTTTGTCTTGTTCCTTTGTTTCTTTCAGTTAATTAAGTCAGACAGAGAAAGGCTTATCTTGAAGAGAGTCGTAGGTGTGACTTTTTTCCAGTGGAATAAACCCACTGAGACAAGAGATCCACAAAGACTTTAAGAGAATGGTTTTGACAGAAACACCACCAACTTGGGCTAAAAGGGACAGAGAGATTTCAAAATGAAAAGTAACCTCTGAAGCTCAAACATCTAACATCTATACACAGTAAGACTGAGAAACAAATTTAGTTGCAAACACAGACTACTTTTCAGGAGAGATGAAGGATGATTCAAGGGTAGAAATAAGAACTAGAGGGCAGAGCCAAGAAGTTAGGAGACACTACCAGGCAGGAGTTGGACTGAGTCCTATTAAAGTAATTCTTAAAATGTACCCTGATGGGTTTCAGAATTGCTATGGACCAGTGACTACTATATGGCCCCACTCTCCCCACCTTCTAGACAGGAATGTCTATAGCAATTGAGGTTCCTCACAACATGACAGTTATGAGGAAATGCTCTAATGGGATGAGACCTTTAGAGGGCCTTGGGAAGAAATGAGCATATCTCACCTGTGGGAAAGATATGAGTCTTTGGTGGCCAGATGGCAGACTGTGGCAGCCAGCCTCCAAGGAGCACAGTGGCCCCGTGTTCCTCACCTCCTGGTATTCATGCCTTGCGTACTCCCACTTCACAATGGGCAGGCCTACTCATGTAACTAATAGGATATCACAGAAAAAAATGAAAATATGTTTACTTACCTGATCTGGCCCCCAATGACTTCTTTCTTTACCCAAAGATAAAGGAAATATTAAAAAGAAGACATTTTGATGACATTCAGGATAATTCAAGGGCAATACAATGACAGCTCTGATGGCCATTCCAGAAAAAAAGAAGTTCCAAAATTGCTTTAAAGGGTGGACTAGGTGCTGGCGTTGGTGCATAGCTTCCCAAGGGGAGTACTTCAAGATGACCATAGTGATATTCAGCAGTGAGGTATGTAGCACTTTTTGTAGGATGAATTCGCGAACTTAATTGGCAGACTTTGTACAGTTCCAAGTGAAAAATAAAGCCAAATCCCATCCGTTTTTGGCTTTTTAGCCAATCTATCTAAGATACTTCCTGTCTCTGCCCTTGCTTCTTACCTCTGCTCCAAAGGGAAGTATGTGGAGCCAAACAGATAAACATCTAGAACAGAACCCAAAGGAAAAACAAAAACAACAGGACTCTGAAAATAAACAGCCAAAGCGAGAGGAAAGAAACCAGAGAATCTAGTGTGACTAGAAGTCAAGGGAAGAGAAAGGCTCATTTAGGGAGAGGAACGGTCTAGTTGTAAGAAGAGCTGCCAAGTTGTCCACTGGCTTTAAAAATATGAAGGTCAGTGGTGACAGTGTCAGTGGAGTAGAGAGGAGGGAAAAGCCCGATTGAGTGGGGTAGGAAGTGAGCAGGAGGTAAGGAGAGAGAGACAGTGCTTTGTAGACACTGCTTTCAAGAAATCTGGCTGTGAAGAAGAGGACAAATAAGATACAGAATGAAGATGTGGCATCGAGGAAGAGGCTCTTTTGATTTGGGATAGTAAGTTAAATCAAATCAGGGACCAGCCAGCCATGAGGGACTGGTTGACAGTTCAGGCAAGTTATTTTCCAACAGCTTCTGTGTTTCTCTGTGAAACAGGAGGAAAGCAAAATCCTTTGCTAGGAGTGTGACAAAAGGAGGCAGGATCAAAGGACTGGTGGAGAGAAGTTTTGAAAGAGCTTCCATGCTTAATGGAAGGGAAAGTTGAGAGCTGAATAGGGACATATACAAGAATTGCCAAGGAGTACAGATGCCCCAGGTGAATCTTCTGGGGCAGTGACTTGAGAAGAAATGTGTGTGTGTGTGTGTGTGTGTGTGTGTGTGTGTGTGTGTGCACAAACCCAGCCATCCAGGTTTAGTCATAGAGGTGGCAAACCATTCTTCGTGCCAGATCACTTTACCCAAGTCGCGTACTTTACTACACTGACCCTGCTGGCTCAAACACACTACCTCATTTAAGCTCTTGGCATGCAAAGATGGTGCTGCCTATAATAGACACATAGCTGGAAGGGTCCTTAGAAATCATCTAATCCAACTACCCTATTCACAAGGGAAAGCCCGGTTTCAAGGAGCCAGGAGTCCAGTGAGGACCTCCTCCATCTAAGTCCTGTGCCCTTTCTCCAGCACAGGGCCACGTTTGTCTCCCTCAGAGATCACAGGTCCAGCTGTAGCTTCAAATGTGAGTATGCATTCCCAAGACAGCTTCACTGAGAGCCTAGATTTGGTAAAATTGTAAAGCAGAAATATCATTTGATTTTTAAAGCAACACAACCTCCCCCAAGTGACACTAGTTGATTTACTAAAATAAAACGTACAGATGCAGGAAGGGGGGCCGAAGCGACATTAACACACCACGTGTTCGGATTTCCAAGAGGCTTAATTTCCAGATTTGAGCAAAACTACTTCTTCCCTTAGGGTGTGACACAGAGTGGGTTTAACCAAGGTTCTCTGCGATTCCGAATAAAACCAGCAGAGGGCAGTCTACACCATTGTATACGGATTCTAGTCCTAACTCCAAGTGTTATGTGGAATTAAATTACACTTTAAACTTCTTTAGCTCGTAAGTACTACAAATTTGTTTTCCAAATGGTTTACACGTCTTACCTCGCCTCTTATTCAGTAGTAGAGAGGTCGTGGAAAGGAAAAGACGAGGAATGAGAGCGCTGAGTCTGGACAACAGGAGAATTACGAGAATGCTGTTAATGTCTACTAAATGCAGACAAGAAATCGAATTTTCTGATATCACAGCAAAAGGGAAAATGCCCCAAATTTAGAAATTTCGATGACAATTTCAATGTCTCATCTTTATAACTGAGCAACTGTTCTGAAAATTAAAGGAGATAAGTAACATTTTAAAAAGTACTAACTGTAAAATGCTGGGAATATAAACACACGAGTCCCTATATTCAGAGAACTGACGATGTCAAGGTGAAACAAGATACTGAGTCAAGAGTACTCTGAACACGTTTAAGGGCAATTCATCCTCGTTTAATCTGTATCGCTAAAGTGGAAGGTTCCTGTCAAGACTTAAAAGCTAGATTGGCCACATTGTGGGGTGTTGGCAGCCAAGAACTGGCTTTATGTTTTTTTAGTGTTTATGTTTATGAATAGCTATTATCTTTCTAGTACATGATCTTAACTTCAAGGCCCAAAGTTTATACTCCACAGAAAACTCACTGGAAGTCCTATACAACTAAATCACAATTTCCAGATCAATATTCCTCCCTCTCCCAGGGGGCTCAGGCCCACTACGGAAGCATCTCAGCCCAATAAAGTCAAAATTAAGCTATTCACCAGTACAGTGGTTTGGAATAGATTTTATTCCAGATGTTTGAATCCCTTGAGTCTCTATGAAATTCCCATGAAGGACAGCGTCCCTTACATAGCTTCTCATTAGCAGTGACTGATTTGTCCAGGTGTACAGCAAACTCAAGCCTTTAGATGTAGCCCTCAGAGTGTGATCGTCATTTTTACAACAAAGTAACACAAAGCTAAAGCCAGACAAGGGATAGGGACAGTGACCACCTCTGATCTGTGTTCATTTGGGTCCTCCCTGTGCCAATGAAATTGACCTCTACTACTTGCCCTGCTCTACCCCCACCCCAATGAACAATCACAAAAAGAAGAACCACAAACATGTACGGTTTTCTAGAGTGTGCAGGTTTTGTTACTTCAACAGACATTCCTAGAAAGTATTTCTTTAAACCAAAGTTCAGATCTCTGGATAGAGGGCAGAGAAAACTAGTTTCTGAAACTATTTTGAGTTGATAAGTGAAAAAGGTGAGAACAGCATCTCAAATGCTCACTAATTAGATTGAGTCCAGAACAACTTTCCAGGGTGAGGCACAAATGCACAAATATTGTGCCTCAAATACAAGCACAGGCACTCAAGAAAATGACCACTGTCTGTACTGCCAGTTCAGCTGGTCAACTTCTTGGAGAAATTTTATTATAAATGTTTAAGAGCTAATTGACTCTCCTGGTTCATCTTCATATCATGGAACTTAACAAATGCCTCAAATGCATGCTCTTCCCCATCCCAACCAATGACAATTTCATACACTCTCCATTTACCCCCAAACCTCCAGCTTTTTCTACCACATGGCAGAGGAATTATCTCAAATATTTCAAAGAAAACATGAAGCCACCAGTCAGGAATTCTGTCACATCCTGACACCATTTTGTTCCTTCTTGAAACACTCTTCTCTTGGCTTCCCAAATGACCACTCTCTGTCTACCTTCTGATTCTCCAGCCACTTTTTGTATTTCCTTTGAGGGTTCCGCCTCCTTCTCCAAACCTTTAAACATTGGAGTCTACCAAGGTCTGGTCCTGGACTCCCTTCTCTTTGAGCTCTCCCTCAAAGGTCTTACACACTCCTGCTGTTTCATATAGATTCGTAATGCCTCAAATTTCTATCTCCAGGTCACATTTCTGTTTCAAGTTCCAGCCCTCCAGATCAACTCCCTGTTTCACATCTCCATGGTCCATGGGAAGGAGTCACATTGCCTCTGTCTCAGCAGATCCAAAACAATACAGTTTGTCTCTTCCCAGCACACAAACAGCTCCTTCCTCTCCATCCTGCTCATCTCACAAAATGGCACCTCTGTAGTGAAGCCCTTCATGCTAAAGACTGGACCTCTTTTTCTCCCTCCCCACTTGCATCCAATGTATTGTTGAGCTCTGCCAATACTGTCCCCTAAATATATCCCCAACCCATCCACTTTACTTCATCTGTACTCCTTCCATCCTAACAAAGCACCTATGACTTCCACTGTATGACACTCCCAAAATCATCCTAAAGATTTCCTCCCATACATACTACTACACATAGCAGCTAATAATAGGGACAATATTGCTTCAGACTCCTAAATCACTGAATGATGTGATCCTTAGCATGGTGTCGATCTGGCCCCAGCCTCCCTGTGGTCCTGCCTCCTCCATCCAATTCTCCCCTTAGCCACTACGCCCCAGACACATGGTCGCACTTCATATCATCTTGGATGCCAAACTTCTTCCAGCCAGGAGCCTTCTGCCACAGGGTCTGCCCTGCCTGTGGCACTCTTCTCTCCTGCCCTATCTGTTCCCTTCTCCCTCCCTCATAGGCCTTCCTCTACACAGCCCAGCCTGACCAATTCTGCTCATACTTTGGAGTCTCACCTTTAACATAAGACCTTTTGCTGATTGCCGCGGTCCTCAAAAGAGATTATACCCTTTTAGGTACTCACAGCATTTTTCCACAGCACCACTATTATAATTAAGTAACTATTTAATTATTTGCTAAGTACATGTTTGCTCTCCTCAAGTATAAGTTCCATGAGAGCAGAAATCTATGCCTGGCTTTGGTCACCATTGCCTCCTTAGGACCTAGTGCAGTGCTGGCATTAGCAGGCCCTCAATAAATGTTCGCTAAACGAATGAACAAAGGAGCCCTCAGCTCAGACTCTCATGTAGACTAGAGTTGTATCAGACCCTCTCAGATGCCTTTTCAGAGTCCGAGGTTTCAGGAGTCCTGATCCAGCCTTTCATGGGCTCTGAAGAGGATGGCTGTACATCCCAGTGTGCCCAGAACAGTCCTCATTTATTCCTGTTGTTCTGACATAATTATTTTACTCTCAAAAGGGTCCCAATTTGAACTTTAAAAGCTATTGTCATCTGTGCTCCAACCACCTTGATACACCACACCCTGACAGTGACACCCAAATGCCTCTTGTCACCACCCTGAAGAGGTCACTGTCTGACACCAACAAGTGTCCATACCCATGCATGAGTGGGAGGAGTCTGGAGTATAAGGGACCTGCCCCCACCGCTACCCCCACCCCAAGTGTGAGCCAGACCCAGCACACAAATTCTCCCCTCTTTCACTGCCAAGGAAAAATCCCAGGGCTTGAACAGTGTGGTCCCTCAGAGGCACAGTCCGTGAATTGGGAAGTCAGTGGCACTTAGCAATAACGAGTTCCTCCTGGAGAACCCAGCCTAAAACCAGGATTTACTTCCTTGGAGCCGTACAGAGAAGAATTAAAACTGAAGAGGAGGAGAGGGCACGTATGAGAAGACACATTTCAACTCAATAAAAGACCTGTCTAAGAGCCAGCAAGTAGGGGCTTCTCTTTCTTGAGAGATAACGAGTTCTCTCTCATCAGAGGTGCTGAGACAGAGGCTATATGCTCTGAGCACTGTGAACCGAATTTTAGCTTCAAATAGGGCTGGGAAGACTTCTAATAGCCTTCCTTCCTGAGGTTCCCATGGCTCTATACTACATAAAAAGTTATTTCATATATCTATCTGGATAGAGAAAGTAATTGAATAAATACTTATTTAGTTTGCAAACTATATCCAAAGAGCTATTTTCCATGAATAGTCTGGCTCACCACACATGCCTAAATAAAGGCATAATGGCCAATAGATCAAGACTTAAAATGACAGAAGACACAAATACCCCCCAAGAAAACATACCTGACCAACATAAATGCACACTCTGTCTAAAAAAGTATTGTTATCTTGAAGACCCCATCAACTGGTGGGTAGTAACATTTCTCTGAAATCAAGTGATTTTTTTTTCATTTCCTTTTCAATATATTATTTCTGAAATCATCGATTTTACTTTTAATTTTTTTAAAACTCTGAACATTCTTAGATAAAGTTCATATCAATCTTCCATATTAGCAAGGTATAGTTTGGGATTATTTTCATACAGAGGAACTTACTTTATCAGAGAAGTTTCACTGACAAGCACAAAATGGCATGTCACTTTCGCAACTCGAGCCTCGAGGAAGGGAAAAGAAATCATTTTTGAGGGCCCATGGGCAGCTGCAGAAACTGCCCCTTCTGGCCCAGGCAGCAGATTCATTGATCTAAGTCTGCGAAGAGGCCCAAAGGTTCTGGCAAACCCAAGCTCATTACTGTTGAAAGTAGTTTGCTGCAGCAATTGTGTTAAGAATACAGCTTTGACAGGCTGTGTGGGTGGCAGCATTAATGTCCATTCTTGGCCGGACTCTGGCCACAGCTAGAGGAAGGGCCAGCATGTTCCTGCCAGGAGGACCAAAAAGTTAGGCCAAAGGTCAGTGTACTCAGCACACCTGCTGGAGTTTCAGGGCACTGCTCCAGTGCCAGCAAATATCTGTGATGATAGACAGCGGAATTGAAGCAAAAACCCACTCAGACAAATGACAACAACTTGGCAGGGAATGAAATAAAGAATAGCAACTGCTGTCCCCGTGCCTTCAGTTGGCATGTGGGGAGCTGTCACCCTGGATAGAATGTCTGGACCACTCTCACAGAAAGAGAGGTCAGACACCATCTCTTCTCTGAGATACGATATGTGAACTGATATGTCTTCATGACAGGAAGAAGAACAGCCTGCAAAGACCTGGGGAAAGAGCTTTCCCAGGCAGAGAGAAGAGAGGTACAGGTTTGCATGTCCCATGTACTGGACAAAGGCCAAAAGAGTGGGTCACCCAGGAGAAGAGTCTGGGTTGAACTCAGACAGTTAAGCACAAACCAGAACATGCAGAGCCCATATGACCAGACAAGAAATTTGAATTTCATGCAGGGGAAGGGTATCATCTGACCACAATCACAAAACTGACTAAATAGAAATTGACATATATACTGTGACAAATGCATTTGCTGAGTCCAGGGGAGGGACTGCCCAGAGGCAACCGGCAGGCTACTGAGGTGGGTGTGACTCTGGTCAAAGGGAGAGGAGCCAAGAAGTGTCAGAAATAAAGCACATACCTGTCTACCTTTTGAAATGTATGACCACACATTTGCTAATTACTTGTCTAGGGCGGGGGGAGAGGGAAGGCACCTTTTTAAGATCCCAAGTCAACTTTGCATTTCTCCCAGGACCTAAACATGTGGGAAGAATTACTTTCCTATCAGAGGTGGTAGCACATGGAAATGGTTGAAATTTGGGAAGAGGGAAAGCCTTCCAAAATGTGAGAAAAGCATGTGCAAAGAGAGTGGGGCAATGGGCCACAAGCAGGATGGGAAATGTGAATGGGAAGAAGTGAAATGTACTACCTGAAGTTCATAACCAGGTAGGGAGCAGAGGAGACTGGCCAAGGACGCAAGCAGGAGTTAGCTCCAGGCCCTCAGCAATCAAATTCAACTTCTCACTTTATTCTAGGGAGAAAGTGGTTTCCATTGAAATAACTACCTGGGCTTGAGGGGTTAGAAGTGCATGTTCAAATATAATTCCGGCCATCGTATGGGAGACGAGACTGTATATGAGACAGGATGATCAGTGAGGCTCTTTGGGAGGCAGAGCAGTGATTCATAGAAAAATCAAGGAGGTCCTAACTGAGGGAGATCACAGGTAGCTCATCACCCCAAGGCCATGTTTGCTTCACATGGGTCCAATACACAGCTATTCCTCTTTTTTTTTGCATACCCACTTGGAGCTCTTTTCAAAGTGGCACCTTGCACTTATTGTCTCATTTGCTGTTGTTCACAGCAATCCTGTGGGGCAGATAGATCCTGTCATTACTTCTAGTTTGCAGACACAGGAGGCGGCCCGGGAAGCATGGCCGTTAGGGGCTGAGCCAGACCCTTGGCCAGCTAGACGGCTAAGAGCACAGGACACATTCAGATCATCCTCTACAAAGCAAAAGACAGGCAGAATCTCAATTGGTGAGATTGAAATTGTCCTTCTAAACTAGGCAAAAAGCCTCACAATCATGCTGCTGTTGCCACAGGGTTTCAGACATCGGGACATCAGTGACACAAACTCAGGGACTCCCTTTAGCTCCCCTCTTGTCCAGCTTCCTCACTGACAACCTCCCCAACTTTCTTGTTCTTTCAAACCCGGAAGATTAAGAACTACTGTGAGAAGCATTAAAGAAAGATGGCTTTATACTTCCTCTGAAGCCTGGACCACACAGAAAGATTTTTGAACCTCATACCCCACTTTCCTGCCACCCCCCACAAACTGGAAACCTAAGCCTTCGAATACTTCTGCA
The DNA here is from genome assembly GCF_036562045.2 of Rhinolophus sinicus. Lineage (NCBI taxonomy): Eukaryota > Metazoa > Chordata > Mammalia > Chiroptera > Rhinolophidae > Rhinolophus > Rhinolophus sinicus. The sequence continues at coordinate 53,276,909 of NC_133758.1, forward strand.
GACTTCCAGACACTCCCTTCTTCATGGGTGCTGTTGGTCTGTACCCTATGCTCCCCACCAACCCCCACAGTCACTCCCCACTTCCCCTTGTACCCGCCTCAACGTGAATAATAAAATTTGACATTTTCTCCAAGTTTCCCAAAAAGAACCAACTTTCACAAAAGCATTGGTGAGCTATGTGGACTTTACAAATTATTCTGCTGGAATCATGGAAGAGCAGCGTCTGCCCCAATCCTGACAGTAAACCACCCTGAGCATTGGCTCTATTCTAAGTCTTTCCTCATCCCTTGGACTCCTAGGGTAGGAGGGCATAGCCCCTGCCTCTCTTCCTGCACAGCATCCAACCTAGTGAGTAACAAAGACTTTCTTTCCCACCCTTCACACAGAGCCATCAGCTTTCCCATGCCCTCATCTTAGATACACGTGCAAACCTCACTGCAAGATGTACCCGGGGAACCCTCCGTGGAAAGCACTTGTGGTCATAAATTACAAAGGCTTTTAAACTTCATTTTTTATTATTTTATTTTTACTTCTGGCTATACACGCATGCACATGCAAAAACAAACAAACAAACAACATCATAAAAAAACAGGGTTTGTCTTTATTTTTGTTCAAAAGTCAATCTCTTCTCTGGGGTCCATGTCTCAAGGAAGACACTTGAAAACTAGCAGTCAAAGCATCACTTAGCAAGCATTAATTAACTGTGACTTCTACCTGTCAGGAATTAAGCCCGTCCAACTCCAACCCCAAGGGGTCTGCTGAAGAGAGCAGGTAATCAGGGTTTAGCAAAATGTCTAATTTTTTTTCCTGACAGGAATGCAAGCTGAGGAGATTTTGAAAAGTGAGACCAGAAAGAAAAGTGGGTATATTTGAAGGGACTTCAGAGAAAACATTCAGAGAGAAGAGACCTAGACGAAAGATCTGACGGGGATTTAAGAAAGAGCAAGAGAGAAAAGAATGTCGAAAGTGATAGAATCCCTTCATTTCTCCTCAAAATCTCAGTAACAGCCATATTATTCATCATTGCAGAGCTAAGCACATGTGTTTTTCAGAAACAAGAACACAGGAGGTCTGACTGACGGTACGCAACAGGTGGATGGTGGAGGTGATCAAGGAAGTGGCCCTGGGCTTCCCTGACGGGTATTGCCCCTGAGTGACATGACCAAGCAGCACATAGGGATAATGTTCGCCTGCAATAGGGGCTATTACTCAGCTAGTATATAGTTGACTCCAGCAGTGAATTATAGTGTAATAGTGCCCACTAAGTGCCCATTCAAGGCTAAACCAAGTTGTAACCTATGGAAGTATTTCAAGCTTCCTCCTGATCGGAGATATTAAACTGTTATACTCGAAATAAGTGAGAAGTTCCAAACCTTTCCTTCTAAAGGGTTTTTAGATGCTTTCAGTGCCCCCACCTCACCCCAAAAAGAAAGCTCAAAATCCTCCTAAGTAAAAAAAAGAAAAGAAAAGAAAAGAAAAAGCTTATTTCCATTCTTCTGAGTTTTTATTTCCTTGTAGGGTGTTATTTCTTTTATTCCTCTCTCAACCTCTGCCTCTGCCAACCATCTTTTCTCTAAAATATGAATCTTTATTTATTCAAATATGAATAAAGCAAAACTGACCAAAAAATGAAGGGGACCCTCACGTTCCCCCAGGTGGCAAGGAGCAAGGAGGTCATATGCAGGTCCTTCTGTGGTGGCTTCTGAACCACACCTCCTGAGCCGCTACGGCCACAGTGAAGTACAGCTGTCCCCTGCTCTCCAACACGGCCTATTCTGTCTTTCTGTTTTTAACCTCAGCCCATCTGAAAAGGCTGATATTTTCTAAAGGACTTTAATTATCTGAGCAAAGGTGGGAAATCAACAAAGAAAAGTCAAGTTTATGTAGGTTAGGTTTCCAGCTCTATAATAGCTATTATAATATATTGTTTCCAGACACCCAGGATCTTGTCTGGATTCTCCACCAAGAAAGTTCAGCTCTTGACATCTTTAATGACTTGTCCTTGTTTTATCCGCCCTCTGTCTTGGGTCACACGTTCAGATAACTACGGGCAGGAGACATGACAGGATCACACCTGCATGCACCAGGCAGCAGCCATCACCCAGCAAAGGCCAGGTGTTGCCATGTGGACATATATGCCCAAGGCTACCTGGTCTTCTACTTTTTTTGAGTAAAACCAGAAACACAAATTTGTGTACGAAATGCTGCAATGTTTGAATGTCTATAACCAATGCAAACTTTCTTAAAATACTATGTGAACCACATAACCCATCTCCGCTGGTTGGACTGGACCGTTGAGGTGTCACTTTATAATATGTGGCTCGGGTCTTAAGTCCTTCCCATTTCCTGTGGTTCACGTTGTTTAGGTGCACACCCCTGCCACACCTCAGGGTGGATAATGACTTTCCTAGGACAGAAAATGTGAGAGTCCATTTACACAGAAATACGCACTCAAAACAGCAGGATCTTCTCTCAGCCTTTCTTTTAAGAAACATTGAAAGATTTTCCTGAAATTGGCTATTGATCTGACTATCATTCATACTCATGTTTTAATTACCATTTCCCTTAGAAATTTAAGAATTTTTTCCCTTTATTTTTAGAAGGATGGGGAGCAAGTTCAGGAAAAAGGGAGATATGTTTTATTTCTAAATTACAGCTTCAAAACATAGGTACTTTACAATCACAAAATTCCTTTAAGGTTAACATAAGATGAAAGCTTATGGATGAAAGCTATGATTTTTAAAGCTGTCCTTTTCAGTTCATGTCAAGGGACACTGACTTTGCCCTTACTGGCACAAGCGTAACTCTGTGCCCAGGACCAGCCCTATCCCACAGAAGCTCCCAGGGCTCCACCACCACCTCCACCCCATGTCAGACTGGGCTGTGGGGTCATTTAGAGTTCCTTGCTGAGATGAACTGTTAGTCCCAGGGCTTAGTTTTGCTTCTATAAAACAATTTTTAAAAACAGTCTCTTAAAATGGAGAAATTGGTTGAGGTTATGGAGATATGTAAGACAGCTTACATCTCTCTTTTAGAAATGGTGTTATCACCTCAGCGTTACTCCAGCAATGAGGGAGGGGTCAAAGGTCAGAGATGTGTAACTTCTTGGGCTGTCATGGTCTAGGTCTTGTCGGGCACCTAGAACCAAGCCTGTTTTTAGTCACTGGATCCTCACATAGGAAACCCTGAGGACCCCATTCCCCCTGGGGGCTCCCTCTCGGATCTGGGCCATTCTGTGCCTTGTGCAGAATAATGATGTGATAACTTATTTGGGCAGCAAAGATTGGTAATGATATCTTGCCTGAACATAAACATGAGCTTTATATGGTGAACAAAATATTTAAAACACTTAAATTCATTCACTCAAGCAAATATTTGAGAGCATATCATTTACCTACTTGTTTAAATTATTAAACACACAACCTTTATTCACGTAACTACTTACATTTCATGAAATCACTCTCCCATGTGTAGTATTATGTGATCCCTACAAGACCCCCTAAGGTAGAAGAAACAGATGGGATCACTCCTGTTTTACCAATTGGGAAACTGAGGCGAAATAGCTAAGCCTCAGTTACCAAACTATGAAAACGAGACCTAAATATGAACCCTGGGTCTGACTTGAGAGCCTGGGTTCTCCCACTTCATCAGGATGTCTTTGAGCACCAAAACCTGTTCTTAAACATTTACAAGAAAAACACATCAGTCCCAGTTGCAAAGAATTCTGTTAAATGGTTTGTTGCATTATCAGCAAACACTTTGGGAACTAGAACAAAATCAGTACCTGCGGGAACTAGGTAGAAGATACAGGAGGGGCCACAGGATGTTAAGCATCCATGCCTGAACCTTGAGCACCTCTGCCTTCCTCAGCGAGTATCAGAGCTATCATAACCTACAGTAATGTGGCTTCCCCAAGGGCATTACTCATTCCTGGGAACCTTAGGGAGCTTGGGGACAGGCATCAGCATCATTCACTCTATAACTACAGATGTAGCCACTTTTCCAACACTCATTTGGGGTCCCACCCATTTCCCATTTGCAGTCCATTTGATTTTGGAGGGGCTGATGCCTGTCCCCAACTCTGAAGTGGACACATGCCCCAGGCCCAGCCCATACGTGTGCCTTTTTGACGGGACCACAGTGACTTATTCAGGAGTGAGCATATGACCCAAATTTGTCCAGTTGAACCTCTTCCCAGAACTTTTGCTGGAGTTATCAAAAAATAAACACCTCTTTTGAACTTAGAAAAACTAAATGTAAGGATGAGATAAGCCATATTTGTCACCATGTAGGGAGAACCTACTTGAAAATGAGGCCAACACAGAGAGAAAGTAAAGCTAAGGAATACAGCAAGTGTCTTGATGATGTTTGAGCCCCTGGATATAGTGAAGCTTGAAACCATTATATCCCAACACTTCCAGTTATCTGACCCAATAAATTATTATTTTTTAAGCTTAAACAAGTTTGAGTTTCTGTCACTTGCAATCAAGAGTCTTGACTATAAAACTAGTATTTAGTAAATGCTTGTGAAGTGGTATAGTTAAATTATTATTTAGTGTTTAAAATTTATTCTTATAAAGGAAAACTGTGTAATTATGTGATCATAGCATGTTTGAGAATGCTTTATATGTTATGGTTATTATGAATGACATGAATCATTATTAATAGAATTACTAACAGAAATGTTGTATTGTAAATTGAAGTGAGCATGGTTAACAAAATCATGCCTCAAGCGTAGCTGTGCAAACAAAATAAGGAGGAAAAGCCTGCACTGTTGTGACATTGTTTCATCTCACCAGAGGAAGGAAGGAACTAGGATAGAATTTGGAGTCATTCATTCGGTGGAGACAACAGATAATTATACGAAGGTAAGTTTTAGTTGTGGATGGAAAGGGGATTTATGGCGCCAAGCAAGCTTGTGAATTTTTTGGGCATCTTATCTGCCAGTCTGTTCTACCAACAACAAACAAATACTCTGGATACACAAGGGTTTCTCCTTGAACCATCAGCATTGATAAAGGAAGCACTGGACTGAGCGGTGACAGAACTCATCTGCACACCAGTGTTCATGCATCTGTTTGGATGGCAACAACTGTGGCCCCTCATGCTCTCCCAGACCATTCTACAGATAAAGAGTATCAAGTCAGAACAACAAAGATGATAGGATAAGGTCAAAATGTATCTACTACCTGTTATTTCAGGGATGCAAAATTAAATCACAGTTCAGTAGAGCTAAAAGGGAGTGCAAGGATCATCTATTTCAACTCTCTTATTCTAGAGGAAACGAGGTTCAGAAACCTCATTGGGCAAGTAACTATACCAACACCATACAGTTAATTATGAAATTGGGGTGTAGCCTGTCATGGGATAAAGAATTACATTTAAAATTACATCTTCCTCTTATTTCCTGATGCCCTTCTTTTGTAGATTGTTTTCAGTACATGCCATTCTGCATTTGGGTCACCTCCCTGAAATCTCTGGAGGCTGAATCTTTACTTAGATAAAGGTGGCTACCCCCTGGTTGGATCTCAAAGCCTAAATTCCGGTCATCAGCTTTATAGGCCTAGAAACTCAATTTTGATGGTAGCAAGGGTTAAACTCATCTCTTATCTGTGCTTCTGCACCTTTAAGTCCCTGAAGTTAAACTTAAGGTCCTAAACTTAATGTCTTACTGTCACCCCAAGTTCTCAAGGCTCCTGGGTCCCAGTCCAGATCTTTTACTGCTATATCAGGGTGACTTTCAGAGACAGTTTATATGATCAGGAAATAACCCCCCAATGTTAAAACTAGAGGAAACCTAATGTAATCCCCTCATGTTTATGATACGAGCTAGTACTAGAGAAGTTACATGCCTAGTCCAGTTGATTAATCACAGAACTCAGCCTGGGACATGTCTCCCGACTCACAAACCAGAGCTCCTCATATATCCTGCTGTCCCTCTCTCCAAAATTATGTCAATGATGTGCTACTCTGCCCAAGGATTGTGTCCCTGAAATGTCTGACGATAAAGCAAATTTCTATAATCCAAATACTACTTTTTCATTGACTTCTCTGATGAAATGGCAAATCAATACTGTTAACAGATTATTTTATTGAATTCAGTATGGTAGAAATCAGCTGATAAATTATAGTAACATTCAAAATAACTCAAAACTACTGACTAGGATAAGTTAGGAATGTTTCTTCCACGTTGATTTTTTTAATTAGAAATCTGAAAGTTTCATGGAATATTTTCCTAATCATATTTTAAAAGATTAATTCATCCAACTAATATTTACTAATGTACCAGGCACAGTTTTAAAAATCACGACATGTAACAGCATGCAACCACATGCTCTTACATTCTGGTAGGAATCACATATTTCATGTTTTTTGTTTTCATAAATCAATTTAAGTTAAGAAGACTTTAGTGAGGGTTTTATTTATGTGCTTATAAGGCACTATGAAAAGTACCAAATCTATAAACTTTGCTCTTTCAGAACTTAAAGTATTTGGGGGCGGTTGGGGGGCGGGGGTGAGCAGACATGCAGACACAAAAACAATTATCAGTAAAAGATGTAATGAAGTGACAAAAGTTAACAGTCTCAAAATAAATCATGAAAATAATTCAGAGGAAGAGAAACCAGAGAGCAATGCTTGGAAGCAAAACGCTTGTCGAAGGAAGAGAGTCAGGAATCAGTGTGGAAGAGGAATGGCCAGAGAACACGATCCAGAAATAGCTGGCTTTTGGGGGGAACGGTAGAGATGCCACCCACCTGGTTCAGGGTAGTAAGAAACACCTGGACCCACGAAAAGCCTGACTGAAACGCAGCCTATAAAAATCAAAGCTATAAAAACTTTTAAGCAAGAACTAACACACAAGAGGAGTCTTCCTCCTGGCAGAATGTAGGGTAGGTTTTTAATAGAGAGAAACTGGAGTCCATGTGTTCACTCATCAGATACACCCTACGCACGCAGTGTGCTAAATGCTGGTGAGAAACCGGATGTGATGGCACCTCCCTTGGGAAACAGACACTGAGTAAATAAATACCACACTTCATGATGAGGACAGTGAGTGAATTAACAGGATGCAGAGACAGAGCTTCACAGGGAGGCACTGTCAGGTAGAAAAACCCCTTTGGTGGGGTGGAGCGGTTGCTTGGACCCAGGAGAAGGGTGAGGAGGACTGAGCCCAGAGAGAGACAGGAAATTTTCCAGGACAAGGGAGCAAACTCTGAGGTCTGAGGCAGGACAACAGGGTGGCTCCATCAGCAGACTGGCCCCAGACCCCAGGTCTCAAGGCCAGCACATCACCGCTGGAGAGAGGGCTCCAGAGAGGCAGGGCCAGGTCAGAACTGCCTGTAGGTCATGTAAGTCCCAGAGGACATTACATAGCTTTAAGGGGAAAACCCAGGACTGCATTTTGTTTTGTTTTGTTTTGTTTTCATTCTAGCTGCTTTGTGGAGAGTAGACTTGAGTCAGGAACAACCAAAAAAGGCAGTCGCTAGTCCCCCCCCCCCCCCAACACACACACACACACACACACACACACACACACACACAGAAAAATGCTGAGAGCCCAGTGTCAGCTGTGAAAATTGGGAAATAGTAGCTTTCAATGCCCCCACCCCCACCCTTTGCTCATCTCTTGTTTCAGCCAGATTTATAGGGAACAGAAGCCAACAGTATTGTCAAGTCTAACACACATGACAGATGCTGCTGCTCAAGCCAAGAACCTCTCTAGAAATGACTTCTCTGCCCATTTGCTCCACTGGCACAGTGGCACTCTCAATGCAGGGGGCTGACCTGACTGTGAGAGGAAATGTGAGAGAAGAGAGCAAACTTATTCTCCGAAGCCTCTGCCCCATCCCTGACCCTCCAGAACTACACCTCCTCCCCAGTGCCTGCAGCCATGGAAGGGGTGCCCTGGTCCCTCTAGCCTTCCGTGTCCTCAGGACTTTGCAACTCCAATCTTGTGGCTGGGAAATTTTACAGCACAAATAGGAAAGAGTCAACAGTTTCTTGATGCCTAAGCACTGCCTGTGGCCTGCAGCACCCTCTTAGCGCTCCGGCTACTGTGGAACCAGCATCTTCTAACTGCCTTGGGGTTCTAACTGTTGCCCCATCCATCAACTGCTTTCATGCAACTGCCACTAACTCAGAACTGCCTCTGTCCATGTCCCCCGCACTGGACCAGACCCTCGCCTCCTCCATCATCTTTGCTTTTCTTCTTAACATCCTCTGTGCTCCACCTAGAACTGGCCTGCTTTCTGAGAGTTTCTCAACAGTGTGTAGTGCTGGTGAGTGTCTCCATCAGAGATACTAAAGCCTTTTGAGGACATACTTAAATACTTTGTCAAAAGTCCAGGATCACACAAAAATTATTTCTTCAAAAGAATACAATGCTGTGGAGCATTGTTCTCTGAAGGCCGACCACCATGAGATTTGTCTGAAGTTCAATCCCGGGCCCTCCATTCCCTTCTACTTCAACATCGGGTTTTGACGCCTGGACTCAAGGTTCAGAAATCTATCATTACAGATTTTGCACAGTCAGAACTAGAGGCTGCTATGTCCTGGATGTCCATGCTTCCCTAACTGGGCTCACCTGGATGCTGCTGGCCCAGGCCCCCTGACCCGTCTGTCATTCATCCTCCACCCTTCTCCAGATATGACACTCTTTTCCCCTCACAACCAAATTTCTTGAAAATTTTGCTCCGTTTGTTCTCCCATTCCTTAACATCCCTCCTGACCCCTCTTTAATCTACGTCATATAGCTTCCCCTACCACAACGTGGCCAAAATTGTCTTCTGTTTAAGGCACCAGTGAGCTTCCCATTATCAAAAGCCATGGTATGTTTTTGTCCTCATATTGTGACATGCCTAGGGTCCCTTATTCTGTTGAGCACTCTGTTTTAAAACTCTGTTTGAGCTCTTGGTATTGCCAATAAGGCTACAAAAGTTAATTTAAACATGGCCCCTTCAAGAAGTGCCCAGTCTGGCAGAGGATGTAGGCTGCTTTATGGGAACTCAGAGGAAATGACCCAACCCAATCTACAAGGGCCTGGGAGGTTTTTCTAAAGGATGAGGAGGAAGCTCGCAAATAAAGAAAACGGGAAAGGCCAAAATGAGAACTGTCATTGCCAAGGGGGTCTGTCTCATGGACCTGAAAGGAAAGATCACCGCTGGGTCTCAGTCAGAGACTAAACCAAACCCTGAAAAGCCCTCAGTATTCTCTTTGTCTTACCTGTGTGGCTTTCTGAACCTCTTTTATGTTCTTTTCTTTCTGTGGACTGGCTCCCTCTGATTACCTGACCCCTTGGCTTCCTGGCAGCTCCTGACTGCGCATTACATATCAAAACAAAGAAAGATCAGCTTTCTTGATACTAATTCTTGACTTTACCATAGGTGCATCCACAGTCAAGGCTACACCCTGACCCAATTAGGCATGGAAGAGGGAGGGAGTCTCGTAGTAGGTATGTGCCAGGGGAGCCCACCCTGGGTGGAGGGGGCATCACCGTGAGGCAGACAAGAAACTCAGCCCATCTATGAGGGGTGGGTGGTAACCCAGAGCTACCATTGAGCAAGTTTTGAATTGAGTCTTATTACTCATATAATAATCTATCTCTTAAATAATAGAATAAAGCTCCTTTATGTATCATTCCCTCTTGCTCTTGAGTCTTCTTTGCCACCAGGCACTCCTGGGAACTACTATGCTAAGAATGAGCTAAATTGGGTTTGGTTCCAGGAGTTCAGCACTCCCTGATCTCCTTCTGAGAGTCTGACTTGATTCCTGGGACTATATAGTTACTTAGACAGTAGTGGTGTAGGGAGCATGAGTGGGAGCCTCCTAAATTTCTTCGCCACCCTGCTTCCCTATAGCTGGCTGCTGTAGAATAAAGCCACTATGAACAGTGATTTTATTGTTGACCAGAGTCATGCCTGGCTTCCACAGAGCACTACCACGAATTTTCCTCCCCCATTCCCAACATTGGGTGGGTGTTGTATTCTTGATAGTTGCCAGAATTCTGCCAGAGCATGCCATACACTTTAAATCCACCATGATGCAGATGGCCCAATCCTCATCCCAGAGTTACCTGGCCAACCTTTTCCTCAGGGTGCATTTCCTATATTCCTAGGAAATGGGTCTCCATCATGCTATTCCTCTCTGGGCCTGTGTGTGTATCTTCCTAGAACGAAAGCCTACCTGAATTAATGCAACACAGACACACACACACACACACACACACACACGTACTTTAGGTAAATTTGTAATCTTCAAACATGTCCACATTTTATAACTGGTATTGATCTCCAACACATTAGAAGGGGGTACCTATAGGGACACATAAAAGTGGGGATTGGGGATAAAGTGGGAAAAATAAAATGAGATAGGGGACTGATACAGACCAGTGATGATAATGGGCCAAGAACCAAGGAGTATGAATAAGTCAATGTCATCTTCCGGGTGTCACCCTGGAGGAGGTGCTGCCTCGGCTTGACTGTATCATCAGGACATAAGTCTGTCCCCAGCTTCTGCTTCTGCAACCTTCTTCAGAAAACAATCTTTGGGCTACTGGAGCAGCTTCAACTAGATGTGCTGAGAGCAGCCAGGAGTTTATGGCCCCCTGAGCAGCCCATAGCCAGCAGTTAATCACTGAGATGTGAGAAAGCCTACCATACAGCGAGGCAGAACCAAGACTGCAGTATAACTCAGGCTCCAGTGCTCCCAGGAATCAGGCCGTAGCTGAAATGTCACCTGAAATCCCACCTGGTGTGGTTTCTTCCTACCTTGCTTCCCCTATTCTCTAACCGGCTTCTCCTAGGAGAACTTCCTTAACAAATCACTTGCATCCAAGTCAGCCTCTGCGGACCCCACCTAAGATAACTCACAGCATGAAAAAAAAAAAAATTGCTATCGTCAACCTCATGCATGCAAAGAATAACACATGTTTTCCCGTAACCCAACTAAATTTCTATTTAGATAGCTTGTTTCCCTCAGATTGAATGAATTCCCTAGTTTGTTCCCAATGGTATACTGGTAAACCAGGATCTCCAGGGAAAAGAAAACGAAAGTGATGATTTCTAGCATTTGCTAATTTCCATGATAGGTGGAAATTGGCCCACAAAGGCCAATCTCAAACTCCCAACATAATGTCATTGAACAAGGCCTGGAAAAAGTGAGTACCACGGGCTCTCATGAATTAGGAGAACCAGCTGCAGCATGCCATCTTCCATCCTCCTACCCCCCACTGTTGGGATTTTGTCTACATTACTGTGAACACATGTGACGTTGTGACATGGTATGGTGGTTACCCAGTCCTGAATCATCCCATCAGAGACTTGCCTCATGCATGGCTGCATGGTCCCTCAGGCCTGATGACTCTACAACTTTCATGACATACAAGGCTGCCTGGGCCCTGTTTTCAAACTGCAGCATGACCTCATAATTCTCTCCTTCTGGGTATTGCTGAAGTCCCAGGAAGCAAGACACATCTCCTTACTCTTTTGTCTCTCCTTCCCCAAACTTGGAGAATCTACTCTCAGGATGGGAAGTAATATGGGGTGGGGGCAGGGGTACCGCACTTTATTTCTGAATGCTTCACAGCACTTTGTCCCATCTTTTCTTCCTTTGGGGCACTATGATTAAAATAACTTTAGCTCATTCATTCACTAAGCTAGACACGGGATACAGTGAATTAGAAAAACTAGCTTCCTATTCCCATGGAGCCTACATTCAGTTCCTGTTCCTTACTCCCACCTATTCAGCCATGTCATCTACTAGCTGCCTGGGAAAGTTTTCCAGGCAGAGAAAGAGGCAGTTGCAAAGGCTCTGAGGCAGGAACGAACTTGGTGTTTAAGGAACAAAAGAAAAGCTGGTGAGAGTGGCCCAATGCATGTTATGGAGAGAATAGTAGACTAAGACTCAGAGAGTTAGGCAGAAACCAGATCATGCAGGGCACACAAGCCAGGACAAGCAGGTAGGATTTTTATTCTAACCACTGATTTTTATTCTAACCACTGAGAGTTTATAAGAAACAGAGTAATATAATTGGTTTCATGTTTTTAAAAGATTACTGCAGTCACTTTTAATGGAAGCAGGGACGTCATTTAGATTGGGCTGTGCAGAAAACCAAGTACAAGAAGGTAGTCTACCAGGGTAAAGGAAATGGAGGCAGAGGTATTTGAGGTACACGCTGAAGATAGAAGTGACAGGACTTGGTCACTGATTGATGTGGAGCATAGAAAAAGAAGACTAGAGGAGACCTCCTAAATTTCTTCTTGAGCAATGGATGAGTTGTGGTCTCTCTGTCTGAATTTTGGAAGAGAGAAAAAAATCAGTTTGGTTGGAGGAGTATGAATTCCATTTTGCACATGTTAAAATGAGATGACTATTAGACATCCAGATGGCACTGTCAAGTAGTTCATTAAATATAGGAATCTGGAACGCAGGAAAGAGGTACAGGCTAGCAATGGAAATCTGGAGTCACCAACATGTGGGAAGGATTTAAACCTCGGGATGAATTTTAACCATGACCTCAGCAAGAGTAAGGAATGAGCCTGAGCTGAACACCATGTAGAGATTAGGTCAAAGGAGTGGAGATAACAAGGAGATGGAGGAGGAGCAGCTAGAGCAGAAGAAATATCAGAAGAGTATAGTCACAAAAGATGAGAGACAGATCCTAAGAACTGTACCTAATGTAGCTGAATTCGACAGTGACGCAGAAGTGCCCAGTGAATATGGCAGCAGGAAGGGAGGTCCCTGCTGACCTCGACAAGAGCCATTTCAGTGGATAGTGGATGCAGGTGCCAGAAGGAAGCGGACTGAAGAATGAATTGCACCTGAATTCCTACTGGGAATGATTCAATACAAAATAAGAAATGTGTGGTGCAAGAAAGAGAGGAGATAATTGCAGAATACAAATGCTGGAGACAGTGAGGGATGACACCCCAGCAGATGTAGAAGGGTGGCTTTTGATAGGAGCAGAGACACCCACCAAGAAGAAGACAGAAAATAGCAGAATACATGAAAATGGATTTACATATTTGGCCATGAGAATATGAGGCTTCTGTCCATTTTTTTTTTTTTTTCTAGTTTCTTGGTGAGGTGAAGCAAGATCTTAAACCTAAGAGGTTCTTATACAAGAAAGGACTATTAAGGACTATCCTGAGAGTGAAAAAATTCTCCCTTCCCTACTTTCCCACCACCATGGGCACACAACAGCTTACATGGAGTAGTCAACAGTAAATGTTTATTGAAGACTGCATCTGTGTTAATCTGCAGTCATATAACCGTATGTGGGCTTAAGTTCATTGTTTCATAAATCTGAATATCATTTACATGTAGGCTATTATTCTATTTCTGGATGAACCAAATTTGCCCTCTAGCTATGATTTTGGTGTCCAGACAAAAGTCATCCTTGACTGATTTCTCCAATTAACAAGTTCTGGTGTCTAAAAAGGGCAGGTTTGGTTTTACTAATATTGCTGAATGATAGTCTTTTTTTAAAATAGAACTACAATAGGATCTCCTTTATATCAAAGTATTTTATATGTCTGTTTTGTAATCCAAGATGCACAGAGAATTTGTTGATACTGTTCATTTTTAATCTATATTTAGAAACTGATCAAAGGTGCTTAACATCTGCTGCCTCCCTAAACCTCCCTAAACTTGACTGAAATAAAACTAAAAAGAAAAAGGTAGTAGGAAAGAAGAAAAACAAAATTTTGGAAGCCAGAGACAGATGGATCAATTGTGATTGACATAGCAGGCACAAGAAAGCTGTATCATAAGGCAGCAGTGTTAAAACGAAAGAAGCACCTGACGTACATTAGACTCCCAAAGACTCGGGAAAGTAACAGACATGAAAGATAGATCTAGAAATGACGGTACTTGTGAGGTTAAAAAGATTTTAAAAAACAATTAGACCCCCTATAAACCCTCCCACACTAACACAGCTGAACAACTGCCCCTCCCCTGTCCTGACAGAGGCCCCAACCTTGTTCTTTGGAGAGGATAAATCAGGATATCTGAACATGAATGAAGGAGGGAACATGGTATGGAAAGTAGGGGGATTGACTGAAAATTTCCAAATTGAATAATAAGGTATTCCCCATTCCTACTCCACTCCCCCCCTACACACACACACACACACACACACACACACACACACACACACACTCAGCTATAAGAATGCTTGGACCCAAGCTCAAACTTAGACCTTCTGGGCAAATATATGGAGGCAATTTTTCTGAAGACTCTCATCATCCAGGAGAAACGGCCTACAGATACTTAATTGAGGGACCTCCCCCAATGAAACATTTCGGCCACATCACCTCCCACAGAAGATGACAGAGTGGAACTGTAATGAACATGTGCACAGAATTTTCAATAAGCTTTTAAGTTCAAAGGATGACTAGATAATTTGAAGGAAAAAATATAGAATGATAGACACAAAACATATAAAAAGAAACTTAGGAGAAATTTAAGAATAAGAAAACTTCAAAATATTTTCATTGCTATCCTCACAGAGGCAAGAAAAGATAAGTCCCCATTAAACAAGGGCTGGATTATTTTATATTTTTATGTATACCTGAACAACAACCAAAGGGAAAAAAAGCTGTTGGAAATTAAGAGTTTGATAATAGATTTTTAAAATCAATGACTAAACATCATTAGTCATCAAGAAAATGCAAATCAAATGGGATGGCTATAATCAAAAAGACGATAAAAAGTATGGGTGAGGATGTGGACAAATTGGGACTTTCATACATTACTGGAAGAATGTAAAATGATGCAGCAACTGCAGAAAACAGTGTGGCAGTTCCTCAAAAAGTTAAACTTAGAGTCACCATATGACCCAGCAATTCCCAAGAGAAATGAAAATATAGGTCCACATAAAATTTTGTACACAAATGTTCATAGCAGTATTATTCATAATAGTTAAGTGAAAATAACCCAAATATCCATCAACTGATGAATAAATAAATAAAATATGGCCTACAATAGAATATTATTTGGTAGTAACATACTGATACATGCTACACATCGACGAACCTTGAAAACATGTTAAGTGAAAGCAACCAGACATAAAAGGCCACATATTGTATAATTCCACTCATATGAAATGTCTAGAATAGGCAAATCCATAGAGACACTAAGGAGATTAGTGGTTGCCAGAGGCTGGCAGGAGAGAGGAACAGGAAATTACTTCTTTCTAATGGATATAGTGTTTCTTTTGGGGTGATGAAAATGTTCTGGAATTAGAAAGAGGTGATTATTGTACATCTTTATGAATATACTAAAAAAACTGAATTGTACAATTTAAAAGGGAAAATTTTCTTGGCGTGTCAGTTATAGCTCAATAAATGTATATTAGGTTAAAAAAATCAATGAATGTTTAAAATATAAAGGTGAAAAGAATCACCAAAAAGTAAAGCAAAAACAAATAACTGGTAAATAGAAGAGGGAAGTAAGAAAATTAAGATAAAAATAGGAAATCCAACATCTGAATGATCAGATTCTTAGAAAGAAGAGAAAAGAAAGGAAGGAAATATCAAGGAAATCAAGAAATTTTCTCAAAGCTGAAAGAACAAGTTTCTAGATTAAAGCTGGTAGTAATGCCTGAAAAAATGAAAAAACAAGAAGAATCTAGCAAAATGGGTCCAATTAGACTCATGTGAAATTTCAGAACCCTAAAAACAAAGTAAGAGCCCATAAACTTCCAGAGGGAAAAAATAAATACCACAAATTTCATAAAAAGGATCAAGATCAGAAAGGCAGTAAAAATTTCAAAATCAACACTAGAAATTAAAAGTAAACTGAATGGAGTGACGTCATAGGAATGGCAGCAGCATTGCGGACTTTTTTAGTTCTCCTCCAGAACTTACCACAGACAGAACTTCTGTAACCCATCAAAGGACTCTGTACTCATCACACGGCCACATCCTCGGCTATGGAGACGCAGGGGATCCCAGGAGGGAACAGAGACCACAAAAGCCAGGAGGTGGGCTCTTTCCCTGCGTCCTACAGCTGATCTCTCCGGCCAAGAGGGCAGTATATCCAGCATTTGAGGCAGTAACCTCAGCTGAGACCTCCAGCTGGGCCCTAGGTTCAACAAAGGACATAAACTCCATACTTGGGCCCCTCCCCTCACTCTCCCAATCCTACCCCTACCCTTCCAGAGACTCAAGCTGGCCCCTGAACTGAGGAGTAGTGTCAGATTACAGAGGAGCCTTAGTGCTCAGGCTCTGGGAAGACCCAGCAGGGCAATTACAACTGCCCGTACACTCCCAGGGATCAGCATTAGGCAGCAGACACAGCTCTGGCATTTCAGCAGCTCAGAAATCTCCCACCCGCCACACACACGCACGCACGCACGCACGCACGCACACACACACACACGGAAGAAGTGCCCTAAGACTCAGGAGAACCGGGCACAACACAACACCCACAACACAACTGGGTGTTGCTACTCCCAGTGCACATATGTGCAGGCAAGAGCAGAAACTGCACTGACTTTATAGAAACTAACATCCAGACCCCTTAGCCCCACTCATCTAAATCTGAAGTCCTAAGGCCACTCTGGGCACCAGGTGACCGGCCCTGCCTGCACAATACGCAGAGGACTCTTTGGTACAGCACAGGACAACCCCCTTGGCTTAAGTGACCCAAGACTTAAGCCAAGACTGGCACTGCTTTTTTTGTTTTGTCTTTATATTTTTGACATCTTTGCCTGTGTTGAGTGTGGGTTATGGGTTGTTTTTACATGTGAATATATTTGGTTTCTTGCTTTGTTGTTGTTGTTGTTGTTGTTGTTGTTGTGCTTGGTGATTTGTTTTGTTCTGTAATTGTCCTACACCAGGGCCCACCTTAAGAGCCACAAGATTCAACACACCCAGAGGCCAACTCCAGACGAAACTAGAGTACTACCAGGTTTGACCTACAAGTGACGCACCCAGAGGGAATTCTCTACAGGCACAAGAGCCCATAGAGGCCAAACCTCATTTAAGCGGTCAACCCTCACGCAACAGAACATCCTTCTGTGGGCAGAGCCAAGTCTCACAACTAGTCAGCCTAGGAGTCAATCCCACCTACTCACTAGCTAAAAGCAATTAAAGATCAACTTTAACAGGACAATATACAGAACACGAATCACCTTTGGAGCACACGCAGAGGAGAAGAAGGAAGTGGTGCAAGTCAAATATAAAGGACACATACTACATAAGATAACCCAGCAAAAAACTAAGAACCCTAGGGGATCTACCCAATACATCGAAGCAAACAGAGAGTCAGCCAGAATGGGGAAACAAAGAAACATGTCCCAAATAAAAGAACAGAAGAAACCTCCTGAATTGGAACCAACTAAATAGAGGTAACCACCCTATCAGAGACAGAGTTCAGAACACTGACGATAATAATGTTTAAGGAGCTTAGTGACTAAATAAAGAAGGATAGAGAACATAATGAACAACCAGTTAGAACTAAAGAATACAGTAACTGAAATAAAGAACACTCTTGAAGGAATTACCAGCAGGTTGATGAAGCAGAGGATCAAATCAGCGACTTAGAAGACAAGTTAGCAGAGATCACCCAAACGGAACAACAAAAAGAAAAGAGAATAGGGCAGGCCCGGTGGCTCAGGCGGTTGGACCTCCGTGCTCCTAACTCCGAAGGCTGACGTTGATTCCCACATGGGACAGTGGGCTCTCAATCACAAGGTAGCCGGTTCAAATCCTCGAGTCCAGCAAGGGATGGTGGGCCGCACCCCCTGCAACTAGCAATGGCAACTGGACCTGGAGCTGAGCTCCACCCTCCACAACGAAGACTGAAAGAACAACTTGGCTTAAAAAAAAGTCCTGGAAGTACACACTGTTCCCCCAATAAAGTCCTGTTCCTTTTCCCCAATAAATCTTAAAAAAAAAAAAAAAAGAAAGAAAGAAAGAAAAGAAAAGAAAGAAAAAAGAATAATAAACAATGAAGATGGTTTAAGAAACCTCTGGGATAACATCAAGCACAACAACATGCACATCATAGGCATACCAGAAGGTGAAGAGAGGAAGCAAGGGATTGAAAACATATTTGAAGTAATAATGTCCGAAAACTTCCCTAACCTGATGAAGGATTCGACATACAAGCCCAGGAAGTGCAGAGAGTTCCAACCAGGATAAAACCAAACAGGTCCACACCAAGACACATTATAGTTAAAATGGCAAAGGTTAAAGAAAAAGAGCAAATCGTAAAAGCAGCAAGAGAAAGGCAGAGGGTTACATATAAGGGAACTCCTATAAGACTATCAAATGACTTTTCTACAGAAACATTGCAGGCCAGAAGGGAGTGGCAGGAAAGTACTCAAAGTGATGGAAAACAAAAGCCTACAACCTAGATTGCTTTATCCAGCAAGGTTATCATTTAAAATTGAAGGAGAGGTAAAGAGCTTCCCAGAAAATAAGCTAAAGGAATTTATTACCACCAAGCCAGCATTGCAGGAAACATTAAAAGGGCTTCTGTAAACAGAAGATGAAAACACTCTAACTACAAATTTAAAAAATGGCAATAACCATGTACCTCTCAATAATCATTTTAAATGTAAACGGATTAAATGCTCCAATCAAAAGACATAGGGTGGCTGAGTAGATAAGAAAGCAAGACCCTTGTATATGCTGTATACAAGAGACTCACTTCAGATCAAAAGATACACACAAGCTGAAAGTGAAGGGCTGGAGTAAGATATTTTATGCAAATGGAAGTGAGAAAAAAGCTGGAGTTACAATACTTATACCTGACAAAATAGACTTTAAAATGAAGAATACATTAAAAGACAAAGATGGGTAATAATGTAATAATAAAGGGATCAATCCAACAAGAGGACATAACCCTAGTAAACATCTATGCACCCAACATAGGAGCACCTAAATATATAAAACAGATATTGACTGACAAAGACAGAGATCAACAGTAACACTATCATAGTAGGGGACTTCAACACACCTCTGACAACAAGGGACAGGTCATCCAGACAGGACATCAATATGGAAACAACAGCCTTAAATGACACATTGGACCAGTTGGATTTGATACTTTCAGAGCATTTCACTCCAAAGCGGCAAAATACACATTCCTCTAAAGTGTACATGGAATATTTTCCCAAACAGACCACATGTTAGGCCACAAAATAAGTCTTGATAATTTAAGAAAATTGAAATCATACCAATTGTCTTCTCTGACCACAGTGCTATGAAATTAGAAATGAACTACACGAAAAAAAACTGGAAGACACACCAATTCATGGAGACTGAATAACATGTTACTAAATAATGAATGGGTCAACCATGAGATCAAGGAAGAAATCAAAAGATATCTAGAGACAAACGAAAAATGAAAACACAATGACCCAAAATCTATAGGATGCAGCAAAAGCAGTCCTAAGAGGGAAATTCATAGTATCGCAGGCCTACCTAAAGGAACAAGAAAAAATCACTAATCAACAATTTATCTTCACACTTAAGGGATCTGGAAAAAGAACAGCAAAATAAGCCCAAAGGGAGTACAAGGAAGGAGATAATAAAGATCAGAGAGAAAATAAATGAAATAGAAACCAGAAAAACAATACAAAAGATCAATGAATCCACGAGTTGGTTTTTAGAGAAGATAAAAAAATCGACACACCTTCAGCCAGATTCATTAAAAAAAGAGAGCAAGAGGACCAAAATTAATAAAATCAGAAATGAAAGAGGAGAAGTGACAACAGATACCACAGAGATACAAAAAAATTTAAGAAATTACTAAGAGCAACTATATGCCAACAAATTTGACAATCTGGAAGAAATGGACAATTTTCCAGAAGATACAATCTTCCAAGGCTAACTCAGGAAGAAACAGAAAACCTGAATAGACTGATTACAACAAGGGAAATTGAATCAGTAATCAACAAGCTCCCAACAAACAAAAGCCCTGGACCAGATGGCTTTACAGGTGAATTTTACAAAACATTCAAAAAAAGAATTATCACCTATTCTCCTCAAGCTCTTCCAAAAAATCCAAAAGGAGGGAAGGTTCCCAAACACCTTTTACGAAGCCACTATCACCCTGATCCCAAAATCAGACAAAGACACCAGAAAAAAAGAAAACTACAGGCCGATATCTCTAATGAACATAGATGCAAAAATCCTCAACAAAATATTAGCAAACAGATTTCAGCAATACATTAAAAAGATCATAAACCTTGATCAAGTGGGATTCATCCCTGGTATGCAAGGGTGGTTCAACATCCACAAATCAATTAATGTGATGCACCACATTAACAAAATGAAACATAAACATCATATGATCATTTCAATAGATGCAGAAAAAGCATTTGACAAAATCCAGCAGCCATTAAGATAAAAACCCTTAGAAAGTGGAAATAGAGGGATCATATCTCAACATAATGAAGGCCATATATGACAAACCCACAGCTGACATCATACTCAATGGGGAAAAGCTAAAACCATTCCCCTTAAGATCAGGAACAAGGCAAGGTTACCCGCTTTCTCCACTTCTATTCAGCATAGTGCTGGAAGTTCTAGCCACAGCAATCAGACAAGAAAAAGAAATAAAAGGCATCCAAATTGGTAAGGAGGAAGTAAAACTGTCATTATATGCAGATGACATGATACTATATATAGAGAACCCTAAAGACTCCACCAAGAAACTATTAGAGCTGATAGATGAATTTAGTAAAGTAGCAGGATACAAAATTAATATTCAGAAATCAGTTGCATTTGTA
This sequence comes from Rhinolophus sinicus, assembly GCF_036562045.2. Classification (NCBI taxonomy): domain Eukaryota; kingdom Metazoa; phylum Chordata; class Mammalia; order Chiroptera; family Rhinolophidae; genus Rhinolophus; species Rhinolophus sinicus. The sequence goes on from NC_133758.1 coordinate 53,297,652, forward strand.
TATACCAATAATAAAACATCAGAAGGAGAAATTAAAAAACAATCCCATTTACAATTGCTTCAAAGACTATAAAATACCTGGGAATAAATTTAACCAAAGAAGTAAAAGATCTGTACTCAGAAAATTATAAGACACTGAAGAAAGAAATGAAAGAAGATACAAATAGATGGAAACACATACCATGTTCATGGATAGGAAGAATTAATATAGTTAAAATGTCCATACTGACTAAGGCAATATACATATTCAATGCAATTCCTATCAAACTATCAATGACGTTTTTCACAGAAATAGAACATATAATCCTAAAATTTAGATGGGACCATAAAAGACCCCGGATAGCCTCAGCAATCTTGAGAAATAAGAACAAAGTGGGAGGTATAACGATACTTGACATCAAATTATACTACAAGGCTACAGTAATCAAAACAGCATGGTACTGGCATAAAAACAGACAAATAGATCAATGAAACAGAATAGAGTCCAGAAATAAATCCATGCCTATATGGTCATTTAATCTATGACAATGGAAGCAAGAATTACGGTGGGGTAAAGACAGTCTATTCACTAAACGGTGCTGGGAAACCAGGACAGACACATGCAAAAAAATGAAGCTGGACCACCTCCCTACACCATATACAAAAATTAATTCAAAATAGGTTAAAGACTTAAATTAAGACCTGAAACCATAAAATTCCTAGAATAAAATATAGGGAGAAACTTTACAGATATTACCCAGAGTAAGATTTTTACTGATATATCCCCTAGGCCAAGGGAAGTAAGAGAAAAAGTAAACATGTGGAATTACATCAAACTAAAACGTTTTTGCACAGCAAAGGAAACCATCAATAAAACAAAAAAACAAAAAAACCATTAATATCACAAATTTATAAAAAACTCACTCAACTAAACTCCAAAAACACAAACAACCCAATTAAAAAATGGGCAGAGGACATAAAGAGACATTTTTCTAAAAAGGACATACAGATGGCAAACAGACATATGAAAAAATGCTCAACCTCACTAACCATCAGAGAAATGCAAATAAAAACCACAATGAGATACCACCTCACCCCAGTCAAAATGGCTATCATCAATAAATCAACAAACAAGTGCTGGCAAAGATGTGGAGAAAAGGGAACCCTTGTGCTCTGTTGGTGGGATTGCAGATTGGTGCAGCCACTATGGAAAACAGTATGGAGGTATCGCAAAAATCTGAAAATGGAAGTACCTTACAATCCAGCAATTCTACTCCTAGGTATCTATCCGTAGAAATCCAAAACTCTAATTCAAAAAAATTTATGCACCCCTATGTTTATTGCAGCGTTATACACAATAGCCAAGACATGGAAACAACCAAAATGCCCATCGGTAGACGATTCGATTAAGAAACTGTGGTACATTTATACAATGGAGTATTATGCAGCCATAAAGAAGAAAGAAATCTTACCATTTGCAACAACACGGATGGACATAGAGAACATTATGTTAAGTGAAATAAGTCAGACAGAGAAAGACAAAAACCAGATGATCTCACTTATATGTGGAATCTAAAGAAAAGAATACATGAATGAACTAATCTGAAACAGTTTCAGAGACATAGAGGAAAAACTGAGGGCTGCTAGATGAGGGGATAAGGGGGAAGGTGAGGGGATTAGAAAGCACAGTCAGTAACAACAAGATTGCCACGGGATCATGAAAGTTAATTTGGGGAATGTAACCAATAATGTTGTAAAGATTTTGTAGGGTATCCGATAGATACTTGTCTCGTTAGGGAAACCACCTCAGAGAAGATGTAGATGCCTGATCACTGCACTGTACACCTGAAGCTGAAGCTGAACAATAATGAATGTCAACTACAAGTTTATATATATATGTGTGTGTGTGTATATATGCATATATGTATGCATGTATATGTATGTATATAGTTAGAAGAAGCAGAGTACAGCATTAGGAATAAGACAGTGGGAATGTAATGGGCTGTGTGCGACATCAGAGGGATAGTGGATGGGGGGAGGGGATTTGACACAGTGTGAAGGACATAAATGATAAATGTCTAACTATTACATTGTTTTGTGCACCGGAAACTAATTTAAAAAAAAAGTCAACTGAATGGCTTACACTTGTCTTATTAGGGATACCACTTCATGGATGGTGTAGGTGCCTGACCACTGCAGTGTACACCTGAAGCTGAAGCTGAATAATAATGAATATCAACGACAATTTTATATATATATATATATATATATATATATATATATATATATATATATAGTCACAGGATGTGGAGTACAGCATAAGGAAGAGAGTCAATGAAACAGCTATATACGATGTCAGAGAGGTAGTAGATTGGGGTAGGGAGGTTATCACTTTGTGAGGGGCATAAATGTCTAACTATTACATTGTTTTGTACACCTGAAACTAATAAAAAAATTCTAATAGAAAAATATTTCTATTAGGTTGGTGCAAAAGTAATTGCGGCTTAAAAAGTTAAAAATAGTTGCAAAAACTGCAATTACTTTTGCACCAACCTATAATATAGAAGTCTATAGCTAGCCAAAGTAGTAGTTAAGCCTGGTGGGATAGGCATTTTTAGATATGCAAGTTCTCATAAAATTTACTTACAATGTACCCTTTTCAACAAGCTACTAGAGAATGTTTTCTACAAAATGGAGAGTATACATTAAGAAAGACATATTCATAGCAGCCAGAAAATAAGAAAGCCTAGCAAAAGGAAGGTGATACCATACTGTCCAGTAATCATTCTTCTTGGTATTTACCCCAGTAAGTTGAAAATGTATGGATAATACATCATAGAAATAGCGGCATGAGGTGAGCCTCTTGAAATCCCCCCTGGAATTTGTAATAAATTGAACAGCTATGATTCCACAAAGGATTTCCTGTACAACAGATAGGCAAGACTAAGAGATGTTCAATTGAAATCATCTAAAGATGGGCAAATTGGGCGAGCAGGGGAGGAGGGAAGCGGGAAGTGCAGAGATAGAGCTCTGAGCTCCCTGCATTCTGGAGCTACCACAGTCACCAGAGTGGGAAGAATTTGGACTGCTAGTGCTCCCAGTATGGCCCACAACCCGCCTAAGGGATCAGCATACAACTTGGCCAAACCCAACGCTCATAGCAGAGACCTTGGAGCAAACACTGAGGGAAGAAGGATGAAAATGACAGTTTAAGCCCTCACTGCCAAGCAGAGTATGGAAGGCATAGGCACGGAGCCTAGACGACCACTGCCCACCCTCCCAGAGCCGGCCCCACCCCCACATTCCCAGTACTAGAAGCAGAATGGTAGCAGTCAGATCAAAAGAACAGAATATTTGCAGTTCTGAGAACTGCGGCCCACGGCCATAGACTCTTGGCCCAACTGGTTCCAGCAAATGGGAGAGAGCCTTGGGTGTAAGACTGCCTGTGCTTGTGGTGGCTTCCATTGCTCAGAGCCACCTCTCATAACCCACCCCACCTCTGCCCCCACCAATCTGTGTGGATCTCTGCAGGGGTAAACAGAGCTGCTGAAACACAAAGGCTCTGAAACTGGCACAGAAAGAGCTTTGGAACATAAGGAGGAGCTCTCCACATTGCCCCCAGGGAGGTGGTGCCCTGAAACCCAGACAACCTGCTCACAGAGGAGAAGCCCACCTTCCAGGGCATCAGTCCATTCGGTGAGAAGCCAGAACAGTGTGAGAAAGTATAACATTACAGCATGAGAGACAATAAAAGGCTGCAGTCAGAGAGAAAATAAAACATTGTACCAACCCTACTAGAAAGCAAAAGAAAGACCTCTTCCTATCAACCTGTTGCAGAACCCACCTTTGTTGATGCCTAGGAAGAGAAATTGTAATTCATTAATTGCTATGAATAACCAAAATAATGAGGCAATTCAGAAAGAAAATGAAAAGTCTTCAGATAATGAACTTAAAGACATAGACATCTGTGCTTAAATGACAGACAGTTCAAGATTACAGTTCTTAAAAAACTCAACGAGATGCAAGAAAACACAGACAAGCAGTTTAATGAACTCAGAAAAACAAAGAACAAAATGAACATTTTACCAAAGAGATTGAAACTTTAAAACAGAACCAAATAGAAATTTTGGAGATTAAGAACTAAATTAAAGAAATTAAGAATGAAAAATTCAGCTTAGGTAATAGAGCTGAACAGATGGAGGAAGGAATTAGTGACATCAAAGATAGAAATCTGGAAATGACACAAATGGAAAAAGACAGAGACTTGAGAGTTAAAAGAAATGAAAGTACTCTACAAGAACTTTCTGACTCCATCAGAAAGAGCAATATAAAAATAAGAGGTATACCAAAAGGAGAAGAAAGGGAGAAGGGAACAGAGAGTATATTCAAACAAATAGTTGAGGAGAACCTCCCAAACTTGTGGAAAGAACTGGATCCTTGAATCCAAGAAGCAAATAGAACACCTAATTACCTCAATCCCACAAACCTTCTCCAAGGCACACTGTACTGAAGCTGTCAAAAATTAACGACAAAGAAAGAAACCTCAAGGCAGCCAGAGAAAAGAAGACGGTAACCTACAAAGGAAAGCCCATTAGATTATCATCAGATTTTTCAGTAGAAACTCTACAAGCCAGAAGAAAGTAGAACCAAATATTCAAACTATTGAAAGAGAGAAGTTGTGAGCCAAGAATAAAATCTCCAGCAAAGATATCCATTAGACATGAAGGAGAAAAAAAGACCTTTCCAGATATACAGAAGCTGAGGGAATTTTCTAACACATGATCTGCACTACAAGGAATACTGAAAGAGGCTATTCAAACTGAAACAAAAAAGCAAAAGAATACAAAACCATGAGTAGTGTTACACACAGACAGACAGAAGCAGGAAATGGCAACCCCTACACCAAATAGGACACTATATACTTAAACATAACATACAGAGTAAAGAAAAAAACACTTAAAAAAAGAGAGAGAGAGAGGAAAAAGACAACTTACTACTGCAGCACAGAAATCAACTCACAGCATAAATAGGGATAATTTGTGACAACAAAAACACAAAAAGGGAGAGAGTAAAGGTCTCAACTGGCACAAGGGAATGGAGAAATTAAGCATGATGAAGAAAATGGACTACTACAAATATGAAACTTTTCTTTACATAATCTTAATAGTAACCACTAAAAAAAAATCCAGAACTGAAAAATATAAAATAAAAAAGAACAAAGAGGGAAAAGTCATAGAATACCACCACACTGAAATAATAGACAGCAACAAGAAGCAAAGAAACAATGAAGACAATGCCCTACCAGAAAACCACAGATAGAATGATGGAAAATCCTCATATAGCAATAATCACCCTAAATTTAAATGGACTGAACTCACCAATAAAAAGGCACAGAGTAGCAGACTGGATCAAAAAACTAAACCGAAAAACATGCTGCCTCCAAGAGACAAATCTCAGCTACAACGACATACATAGACTCAAAGTGAAAGGGTGGAAATTGATACTCCAAGCAAATGGTACCCAGAGAAAAGCAGGCAAAGCTATACTGATATCAGATGAAATAGACTTCAGGATAAAACAGGTAACAATAGACAAAGGTGGACATTTCATAATGGTAAAGGGGACTATACAACAAGAAGACATAACAGTCATCAATATTGATGCCCCTAATCAGGTGGCACCAAAATATACCAAGCAACTACTAACAGAACTAAAGGGAGACATTGACCAAAACACAATTATACTAGGGGATTTAAATACATCATTGACAGCTATGGATAGATCACCCAAAAATATATATAAAGAAATATCAGCCCTAAATGACACATTAGATGAAATGGACATATTGACATTTACAGAGCACTTCATCCTAAAATATCAGACTATACATTCTTTTCTAATGTACATGGAACATTCTCAAGGATAGACCATATATTGCAACATAAAACTAGCCTTAGCAAATTTAAGAAGATTGAAATTATACCAAGCATATTCTCTCGTCAAAAGTCTTTGCAATTCAATATGAACTGCAAAAAGAAAGCAGGAAAACGCATAAATATGTGGATATTAAACAACATACTTTTAAAGAAAGACTGAATCAAAGAAGAAATAAGACAAGAGATCAAAAGGTACATAGAAACAAATGAGTGTGAGAATATATCCTACCAAAATTTTTGGGATGCAGGAAAGAAGTTTTAAGAGGGAAATTTATATCATTACAGGCCTATCTCAAGGAAGAAGAAATATCCCAGATAAACAACCTCTCATGTTATACCTTAAAGACCTAGAAAAAGAACAAATGAAACCAAGTCAGCAGAAAGAAAGAAATAATAAAAGCCAGAGCAGAACTAAATGAAATAGAGAACAAAAAGACAATAGAAAAAAATTAATGCAACAAAGAGCTGATTCTTTAAAAAGATTAATAATTGACAAACCCTTGGCTAGACTCACTAAGCTAAAAAGAGAAAAGACACAAAATCAGAAATGTAAGAGGGGAAGTTACCACAGATGACACAGAAATACAAAGGATCGTCCAAGAATACTATGAAGGATTATATGCCACCAAATTCAATAACCTAGAAGAAATGGAAAAGTTCTTAGAAACATATAACCTCCCTAGGCTGAATCACAAAGAATTGGATAATCTAAACAGACGGATCAACAATAAAGAAATTGAATCAGTCATCCGAAACCTTCCCCAAAGCAAAAGTCCAGGACCAAATGGCTTCTCTAGTGAATTCTACCACACATTCAAAGAGGATCTAATACCTGTCCTACTAAAACTCTTCCAAAAAATTGAAAAAGAGACAATACTACTCCCTAACTCATTTTATGAGGCCAACATTACCCTGATACCAAAACCTGGTAAGGATAACACGAAAAAAGAAAATTATAGGCCAATATCTCTGATGAATACAGATGCAAAAATCCTAAAAAAATTTTCTAGCAAATCAAATGCAACAATGCATTAAAAAGATTATACATCTTGATGAGTGGGGTTCATCCCAGCGGCACAGGGATGGTTCAACATACCCAAATCAATCAATGTGATATACAACATAAACAAAATAAAGGACAAAAATCATATAATTATATCATAGGTGCAGAAAAAGCGTTTGACAAGATACAACATCATTTATGATTAAAATACTTTATAAAATAGGCATAGAAGGAAAATACCTTAACATAATACAGGCCATATATGACAAACCCTCATCTAACCTCATAATTAATGGTGAAAAATTGAAGCCCTTTGCTCTACATTCAGGAACACGACAGGACTGTCCCCTATCCCATCTGCTTTTCAATGTAGTATTGGAAGTCCTAGCCAGAGCAATCAGGTAAGAGAAGGAAATAAAAGGCATCCAAATTGGGAAGGAAGAAGTTAAATTGTCACTTTTTGCAGATGACATGATGCTATATATAGAAAACCCTAAAGACTCTACCAGAAAGCTATTAGAACAATAAACAAATACAGTAAATTTGCTGGCTACAAAATCAACGTACAAAAGTCTGTTGCATTACTATATACTAACAATGAAATCTCAGGGGAAAAAATATTTTTAATTCCTTTTTGCAATTGCAAAAAAAGTATAAAATACCTAGAAATAAATTTAACCAAGGATGTGAGAGACCTATATACTGAAAACTATAAGACATTTTTAAAAGAAATTGAAGAAAATACAAACAAATGGAAAGACATTCTGTGTTCATGGATTGGAAGAATCAACATAGTTAAAATGTAGTATTGGAAGTCCTAGCCAGAGCAATCAGGCAAGAGAAAGAAATAAAAGGCCAAAATTAACTCAAAATGGATCAAAGACCATAATATAAGACCTGAAACAATAAACTGCATAGAAGAAAACATAGGTACTAAACTTATGGACCTTGGGTTCAAAGAGCATTCTATGAATTTGACTCCAAAGGCAAGGGAAGTAGAAACTAAAATAAGTTTGAAAGGGACTATATCAAACTAAAAAGTTTCTGCACAGCAAAAGAAACCATCGACAAAATAAAGAGGCAACCAACAAAAAGGGAGACGATATTTGCAAACAACACCTCCGATAAGGGGCTAATATCCAAAATATATAAGGAACTCATACAACTCAACAATAAATAACAAACAATCCAGTTAAAAAATGGGCAGAAGACCTGAATAGACATTTCTCCAAATGCGACATATAAATGGCCAATAGATATATGAAAACATCATTAATCATCAGAGAAATGCAAATAAAATTCACAATGAGATATCACTTCACACCAGTTAGAATGGCTATCATCAACAATAAGTGTTGGAGAGGCTGTGGAGAAAAAGGAACCCTCATACAATGTTGGTGGGAATGCAGCTTGGTGCAGCTGCTAGGGAAGGCAGTGTGGAGGATTTCAAAAATTTAATTGAATTACCATATGACCCAGAAATCGCTCTCCTGGGTATATACCAAAAAAAATCTGAAAACATTTATCTGTAAAGATATATGTGCTCCCATGTTCATTGCAGCTTTATTTATGGTGTCCAAGACATGGAAACAACCAAAGCGTCCTTCAATAGATGTTTGGATAAAGAAGATGTGGTATACATACACAGTGGAATACTATTCTGCTGTAAGAAAAGATGAAATAGTACCATTTGCGACAACGTGGATGGATCTTGAAATTATTTTGCTAAGCGAGATAAGTCAGACAGAAAAAGTATCGAACCATATGATTTCACTGATATGTGGTATATAAAACTAAAAACAACAAAAGAACAAGACAAACAAATGAAGAAACAAAAACTCATAGACACAGACAATAGTTTAGTGGTGACCAGAGGTAAAGGGGGCAGGGGGTGGTAGATGAGGGTAAAGGGGATCAAATATATGGTGATGGAAAGAAAACTGACTCTGGGTGGTGAACACACAATGTGATATATAGATGATGTATTACAGAATTGTACACCTGAAATCTATGTAACTTTAATAACCCCAATAAACTTTAATCAAAAAAAGAAAACATATGTCCACACAAAAACCTGCACGTAGATGTTTAGAGCAGTTTTATTCATAATTTCCAAAACTTGGAAGCAACCATTATATCCCTCACTAGATTAATGGACAGATAAAGTGTGGTACATCCAGACAATGGAATATTTTTCAGAGCTGAAAAGAAATTAGCTATCAAGTTCCAAGGAGACATGAAGAAAACTTAAATGCATATTGCTAAGTGAAAGAAGCCAATCCAGAAAAGCTCCATATTGTGTGATTCCAACTATATGACATTCTGGAAAAGGCAGCATTAAGGAGTCAATAAAATGATCAGTGTTTGCTACCAGTTGGGGGAAAGGAAAAATGATTAAGTAAAGCACAGAGGATTTTTAGGGCAGTGAAACTATTCTAAATGAAAATATAATGGTGGATACATGTCATTATACATTTGTCCATGCCATAGAATGTGCACCACTAAGAGTGAACCATAATGTAAACTATGGACTTTTGATGATAATGATGTATCAATGTAAATTCACCAATTGTAAGAAATGCATCACTATGGTAGGGGATGTTGATAATAGGGGAGGATATGCATGTGTGGTGGCAGGAGCTGCATGAGAAATCTCTGTACTTTCTGCTCAATTTTGCTGTGAACCTAAAACTTCTCTAAAACATAGTCTATTTTTTAAGTCAGACAGAGAAAGACAAATACCATATGATCTCACCTATATGTGGAATCTAAAGAACAAAATAAATGAACAAACAAAACCGAAACAGACTCATAGATACAGAGAACAAACTGATAGTTGCAAAAGAGAGGGAGTTTAGGGAGCTGGGTAAAAAAGGTGATGGGATTAAGACATACAAATTGGTAGTTACAAAATAGTCACTGGGATGTAAAGTACAGCATAGAGAATATAGTCAGTAATGTTGCAACAACTACGAATAGTGCCAGGTGGGTACTAGACTAATTAGGGGGATCACTGCATGAATTATATAAATGTCTAACCATTATGCTATACACCTGAAACTAATATAACATAATACTGAATGTCAACTGTGAGAAAAAAAATTAATGAAACACACACAAATCAGATATTAAAGGAATCTAGATATACAAATTTTTAGAGATGTCCTCATATTTTCTACTGGAATTCCAGAATTGTCCTCATATTTTCTACTGGAATACACTCAGGGGGTGTACAAACCACTGTGCACACCCCCTGAGTGTATTTACCCACTACTCTACATCTCAGCTACCTGAAACCTGGTGGGGAGAAGCAAATACATCCCTCCTGAGTCAGGTTCACGTCAGGGCCTTTTTCTGCAGTGATGGAGATACAAAATAAGCAAATGCCCAGACGGACCTTGGATTGAACTAGATGTCAACTACATGCAAGAATTCTAAGGAAGGAATCAATAGAATGATGAAGTTACACAGGTTTGACAAGAGAAAAATTCTGGGATGTGCTAAATTAAATTACAGCAGGCTGGAGGATAGGAAGAAGAGACAAGGAGTTAATCAGTAACTGAACCTTGGCAGAAACCAACAAAAGACTCCTCACATTCCTCAATGCATACTGAAACTTTGAATTAACTTTCAGGAAGAAATTTCAACTCTTACCTGAAAAGGGATAGCCAACTACCAGACTCCACTGCATCCTGCTTTTGCATGAACTTTCCTGACTGTTGCCCACAAACCAATCAATCCAAAAGCACCAAACACTGCTTCCTTATGGACTATACAACTATCAAAGAACTAGCCCCATTTCACTCTTCCCCCACCCCTTATCTATAGACAATGCAAATTCTCTCAAAACAACTTACATCTTTCCTCCCCAAAACTCATTGTATCAGAGTCCTCAGGTCCAGGATGGCAAACATGTTCGTCTTCTCTATCTAGACCAGCTGCTGGTGGATAAAGCGGCCTGTCGCAGGACCCAGTCTTTCTCTGGCTAGCATATGGCTCAATAAACGCGTTTTTTCAGAAAAGCTTTTGGCCTCAAAGATTTTTGTTTAACAATGTTCACTAGAGATAAAAACAGGTAAAGAGCACAAAGATCAAAATTAAAATCACCTGTAATCTGTCAAGTAAAGGTCATTGCCATCAATTCAACACCAATAGGAATCCCCAGTTTGGAGTGTGGAGCGTGTGGAAACTTTTCAATGAAAAACAGCTTAATAGTAGTCACAAATGTTCCTATATCATCTTTTCTTACTGCCGAATAGTATTCCATTGTGTATATATACCACAACTTCTTTATCCATTCATCTATCGAAGGACATTTTGGTTGTTTCCATGTCTTGGCCACCGTAAACAAAGCTGCAATGAACATTGGAGCACACGTGTCTTTATCTCTAAATGTTTTCAGATTTTTTGGGTAGACACCCAGGAGAGGGATTGCTGGGCACCCCAATAAATTTAATAAAATAAAATTTAAAAAAAAAAGAAGAAAGAAAAACAGCTTAATAGTGAAACAGCTTGGCTGTGAGACAGCTCAGTCAGAGTGGCCTGGGCAAGGTGGCTCAGGTGAAGCAGCTAAGGTGAAGTGACTCAGTTGTTAACAGCTTCGGTGTTACAGCTCCAGTGGCCGGGGAATATTAGTCTTCTGTGGAAACTGAAAATATGCTCTGTTGAGGAAGAGGTGAAGCAGGTAAAGCTAGCTTATGTAGAGAAAAGTGCCTGCCCCTGGTCTCTGATTGGTCCATTTATATGCAAAGAGGACTCCAAAAAGGTACAGTTTGATTGGACCAAATAGCACTGTCCTGAGTGGTCAGCATGGAGTCACTCTAATTGGTTAGTAAAGATGCAAATGATATGGCTACACAGCCCCATTGTCCAGACAGGTCTTCAGTCCATTGGTTAATTTGGAGCTTAGGAGTTCCTTTCTAAAGGTTGGCTCAGATGGCAGAACACAGTTCAGGACTTGGCAGCCCAGTGTGTGGCTTTTGCCTTTGTAAGAGACTGTTAGCGTAAGAACTGCTACTTTAAGGTTAAGATAGGGTTAACAGCCCTGAGCTTAAAATAACCTAATGGTCTAATTGTTAATTCCAGGATGCGGGCATAGAGACCAGATGGCTGATAGCTTATCTCTCCTGTTCTCTGAAGCTATGGAGGCTTTTGTAGCCTATCTGTAAACTCTTTGAAACATAGACCAACGTGTACTCCCTAAGCATAGCTCAACCTGCACTCCCTAAGACTATGAAAAATTACTAAATGCCTTAGCTATGTGGGAATTGTAGTTTACCTTGTACTCCCTAAAACTATGGAAAATTACTGAGTGCCTTAGAAACGCTATAAAAACCCTTAGCTTGAAGGGCTAGGGGTCCTTGTTAAAACCCACTGCGTCGTGCAGAGACGGGGACACCAGCTAGCTGGAAATAAACCTCGCTGTGTGACTTGCATTATTGTGTGTGTCCTCTGTCTGTCTGAGGGGTGGACGATTCCAGGACTTAACACCCTAAGTGGGGAGAGCATGAGAGGCCCCTATTTAGCAAAGGCTGCTAGACTGTGTTTATAACTTTGAGCCCAATTTAGCCACCAGGAGACTTTCTTAAACGGCACATTCATTCTCAGAGTCAACAAATCCACTATTTAAAGACAACATGGCTTGCACTTTTTAAAAAAGATTTTTATTAAAATATAGCTAACAATACAATATTATATTAGTTTCAAATATACACCATAGTTATGCAACATTTATATACCTAACGAAGTGATCTCCATGAGTTCAGCAATCATCTGATACCATGCCACACTATCACAATATTATTGACTATATTTCCCATGGTGTACATTACATCCCCATGATTTAGACCTCTTGTTCCCCTTCTCTCCCCCCTTTTTAATATTTCAATTGCAGTTCAAATTCAATATTATTTTATATTAATTTCAAGTGTACAGCATAGTGGTGAGACGTTTATATGATTTAAGAAGTGATTTCCCTGAATAGTCTAGTACCCACCTGGCACTGTGCATAGTTATTACCATATCATTGACTATATTCCCTATGCTTTGCTGTGCATCCCCATGACTATTTTGTAACTACCAATTTGTACTTCTTAATCCCTTCCTGTTTTTCACCCAACCTCTAACCCCCCCTCCCATCTGGCAAACATCAAAATTTGTTCTCTGTATCTAAGAGTTTGCTTCTGTTTATTTATTTTGTTCTTTAGATTCAACGTATAAGAGACATTGCAAGTACATTACATCTATGTTTCTCTGTCTAACATACTCTACTCAGCACAATACCCTCCAGGTCCATCCATGCCGCTGCAGATGGCAAGAACCCGTTACCTTCCATGGCCGAGCAATATTCCATTATATATGTATGTACCACCTCCTCTTTATCCATTCTTTCATCGATGGATGCCCATGCTATCTCCACATCTTGGCCATTATAAGCAATGCTGCAATAAACATATGGATGCACACATCCTCCTGAAGTAGCATTTTGGGTTTCTTCAGATAAGTAACCAGAAGTGAGATTACTGGGTCCTTCTTTCTCTGTTGTAATAGTCTTTATTTTAAAGTCTAGTTTGATTTAAGTATTGCTACCTCAGCTTTCTTCCTTTTTTCTTTTCCATTTCCATGAAATATCTTTTCTCATCCCTTTAATTTCAGTCTGTGTGTATCTTTCAATCTGAAGTGAGTCTCTTGTAAGCAGCACATATAAGGGTCTAGTTTTCTTATCCATTCAGCCACCCTATCTTTGATTAGAGCATTTACTCCATTTACATTTAAAGTAATTATTGATAGATATGTAGTTATTACCATTTTATTGTTCATATTTTTATTATTATATTTTTTATTTTTTGTCTTAAAGAAGTCCCTCTAACATTCCTAGTAATACTGCTTTGGTGATGAAGCACTCCTTAGCTTTTTCTTGTCTGGGAAGCTCTTTTTCTGTCTTTCGATTCTAAATGATACCTTTGCTGGGTAGAGTAACCTTAGTTGTAGATCCTTGCTTTTCATACTTTGAATATGTCATGTCAATCCCTTCTGGCCTGCAAAGTTCCTGTTGAGAAATCAGTTGACATTCTTATGAGAGCTCTCTTGTAGGTAACGAACTGCTTTTCTGTTGCTGCTTTTAAGATTCTCTCTTTGTCTTTAAGCTTTGGCATTATAATTATGATGTGTCTTAGTGTGGGCCTCTTTTGTTTCATCTTGTTTGGGACTCTCTATGCTTCCTGAGCTTATATGTCTATTTCCTTTACCTGGTTAGGGAATTTTTCTGTCATTATTTCTTCAAATAGGTTTTTCAATTCCTTGCTCTCTCTCTTCTCCTTCTGGTACCCCTATAATGCAAATGTTGGTATGCTTGATGCTGTCCCAGAGGCCACTTAAATTCTCCTCACTTTTTTGGATTCTTTTTTCTTTTTGCTGTTCTTACTGGGTGTTTTTTGCTACCTTATCTTTTAAATCACTGATTCAGTACTCTGCTTCATCTAATCCACTGTTGATTCCCAGTAATGTACTCTTCATTTCTGTTATTGTATTCTTTATTTCTGACTGATTCGTTTTTATGTTTCTTATCTCTTTGTTGAAGTTCTTACTGAGCTCATCGAGAATCCTTATAACCAGTGTTTTGAACTCTACATCAGGTAGATTGCTTGTTGACATTTTGTTTAGTTCTTTTTCTGGAGCTTTGTTCACTTGGGACATGTTTCTTTGTCTCCCCATTTTGGCCTCCCTGTGTTTGTTTCTATGTATTACGTAGGGCTGCTATGTCTCCTGTTCTTAGTAGAGTATCCTTATGTAACAGATATCCTATGGGGCCCTTTGGCACAGTCTCCTGGGTCACCTGAGCCAGGTGCTCCAGATGTGTCTCTTGTGTTGGTTGTGTGTGCCTTCCTGTTGTAGTTGAGCCTTGTTTGCTGTTTGCAAGTCACTAGGAGGGATCGATTCTCAGGGTGATTGCTTGTGAGAACTTGCCTTGACTGCAATAGAGGAGCTGTTGTGCAGGGGCTGAGCCTACGGAGCAGGATTGACTTTAGCAGGGGTCTGGTGGCTGCCAATTCTGCCCTTTGGATATGTCTTTTGTGGAGGTGGTTGGCTGGTGCTCTGGTATGGTCTGGAACTGGCCACCAGGTGTGTTGTTCTGGAGCCTCTTGCAACGGGTTCTGTTGCAGGCTAAGGTCATACACTGCCTGTGCCCTGCCCAGGGCCACTTGGTATGAGCTATAAATCTGCAGATGGCCACCACCCACACTAGGCTTGGAGATTTCTTGAGAGGCAACGCTGTAAACCAAAGCTGGTTGCCACTAGTGCCTGGCTTGGGGATGCTCAGCAAGAGGTGTGGGACACACCGAAGCCATATACTGCTTGCTTCGGTTTTGAAAACCTTGGAGAGTTTCAGGATAGTTCGCAGGATGAGCCAACACAGGCTGTTGGTATGGAAAAGCCACGGGAAATAACTTGGGTAGGTCTGCAAGTTGGGTGGGGGCAAGGTCTCAGGGAATCACCAGGGGGATACAATGGTGTTAGCCAGGTTGATGGAGACTCAGGTATGTTGGCTGCCTGCATCTGCACACGGGGAAGAGGGAGGGCTCAACAAAGAAACAATGGATTCTACCAGCACTTCTGTCTGGCATAAAGCTGTCCCTCCAGCCTTCACCCTGAAGTCAGAAAACTCAGTTCCTCCCCATATGTCCCTGGTGCCTTTAAAGCTACTGCCCAATGCTGAAACTCAAAGTGGAGTAAGTCCATGTGCAGGCCCTTTATGAGGAATGCCTGGGACTCTAGCCACCCTCTCTCTCACCCAGCCACACTCTCCACTGGTTTTCACAGCCAGAAGTTATGGGGACTTCTCTTTCCGAAACTGGAACCCTGGGTTAGGGAGCCTGCTGTTGGGCTAGGACACCTCATTCCTCAGGGGAGTATCTCTGCAGCCAAGATATCCCTTTTGATTTTTAATGGTCACACATGGGTGTGTGACCAGCTTATTCTGTGTCTCTGCCCCTCATATCAGTTTCAAGGTAGCTTCTTCTGTATGTCCTTGTTGTAGGACTTCAGTTCATCTAGACTTCAGGTGATTCTCAGTGCTGGTTGTTCTGTAGTTTAGTAGTAGTTTATATGTGGTCATGAGGAAAGGCAAGCACAGCATTTACCGATTCCGCTGTCTTGACTGGAAATCAAACACTTTAGAATGCAGTTTTTCAGGGACCTTCTTTGCATTCAGATGTTTCTTTTCAAAATATGCTGTTTCAGAAGTTCCTCTTCTTTATTTATCATGAATATTTTGTATATCCTTTAAATTTTTCATTATCATAATATTGCATACATATTTAATTTTTGTAGTTCATGATTTTTAAACATTCTATTATAAATATTTTTACATATACAAAGTAAACCGAATAATATAATAAACCCTAATATAGTCATCACCAGCTTCAACAATTATAAGCATTTTGCCATTCTTTTTTTTTGTCATTTGTAACGCTACCTGCTTCCCACACCCCACTAAGATTTTCATTTTTTTAGGTAAAAATCATATATATTGTAATGCCCACAGCTTAATTGTACAATTTTGAAAAATTGATAAATCAATACAACCCACATTCTTATCATATTGAACATTCTTCATATCCCTGAAAATTCATTCAGTACTATCCACCAGAGGCAACCATTGTTATAATTTTTTTTCAACTTAAATTAGTTCTGTTCCAGCACTTCATATAAGTGGTGTATGTTGTCTTTGGGTTGGCTTTATTCACTCAGCATAATGTCTGTGAGATTTATCCATGTTGTAAAATTCATTATTAGTTCGTTCCTTCCTATTCAGGAGTGAAAAAAGTCCATTGTACAATGAATACACAACAATTTGTTTAGTCATTGTAATGATGATAGGCATTTGTGTTGTTTCCATTTGGGGACTATTGTAAATAAAACTGCTATGTTTTCTTCTACAAGTCTTTCTGTGGACACATATTTAAATTTTCTTTGGATAAATACCTACGAGAGGAATTGCTGGTTTAAATAATAAGTAAATGTTTACATTTGTAAAATGAAACTGCAAAACTTTTTTCTAAAGTGGCTGGACCTGTGCACTTTCTCACTAGAAATATGAACATGAATGTACTGGTTTCACCACATCCTCACCTCAGCTGGTATTAGTGTCTTTTTTAACTTTAGCCATTTTAGTAGATGTAGTCTTAATTAGCATTTTGCTAATGACTAAAGATGTTGATCACTTCTTCATTTGCTTATTGGCCAATCATATCTACCTCTGTAAAGTGTTTAAGTATTTCACACAGTTTTGAATTGTCTTATTTTTATTGGTTTGTGGGAGTTCATTGTCAATATACGTATTGCAAACACTTTCTGTCTACTCATTCTCATTTTAACAGTATCTTTTGATGAGCAGTTTTCAATTTTACCAAGTCAAATTTATCAATTTTCATTTATGATTAATTTTTCTGTATCTTACCCAAGAAATCTTTGTCTAGCCCATATCACAAAGATATCCACTTATATTTTCTTCCAAAAGCTTTATGGCTTTAGATATTATAGTTAAGCATATGTTTAAACCCCAGTCCATTTTTGTGTATGCTGTAAAAATGTCCATTTTTTTCCTAACATGGACATCCAGTTGTTCCATCACTATTTGTTTTTTGTTTTTGTTTTTTAAAAACTTCCATTAAATTACTTTGGTACCTTTGTTGAAACCCAATAGACCATATAAATATGGGTCTATTTCTGCTGTCAGTATTCCATTTCATTGATCTATTTGCCTGTCTTTATGTACCACACTATCTTAATTACTATAATTTTACAGTGAGTTTTGAAAGCAATCAGTGTAAGCCCTTCCAGTTTAGTCTTCTTTACCAAGATTCCATTAGATATTCTAGGTTATTTGCATTTCCATGTGAATTTTAGAATCACCATATCAACTTCTATGAAAAGGGCTTCTGAGATAACAATCGGTATTGCATTACACCAGTAGATTATTTGGGAGAAATGGGCACCCTAACAATTTTGAGGTTTTTTTCGTGTTATACCTTTACATTTTTTAGGTCTTCTTTAATTTCTCCCAGCCATGTTTCACAGTTCTCAGTATAGAGGTTTTCACATTTTTTTTATTTCGAAGTATTTTGTGGTTTTGGATTCTATTGTAGATGGAATTTTTAAATTTCATGTTCCAATTATGTTGTTGTTCTTAGTATTTAGTAATATAATTTCTTTTTATATTTGGACTTTGTATCCTGAGTTCTGGCTAAACTCACATGTTAACTCTAGAACGCCTTTAAAATTATTCCTTCATATTTTCTACATAAACAATTATGTTATTTGGGAATACAAAAACAATTTTACTTTTTCATTGCAACCTTTACACTTTCCTTTCTTGCTTTATTGCAGTGGGTAGGAACTCAAGTGTAGTGTTGAAGAGAAATGGTGACAGCAGACATCCTTGCCTTGTGACCAATGTTAGGAAGTTTTCAGTGTTTCACCATAAAAGATGATGTTAGCTGTAGGATTTAATGAATGTCCCATTATCAGAAGTTTGTTTCTATTCCTAGTTTGCTAAGAGTTGGGCTTTTTTTTTCATACATAGATATTAAACTATTTCAAATGCTTTACTGCATCTACTGAGGTGATTATACTATTTTTCTTTAATATATTAATGTGGTGAATTGCACTGGTTATCAAATGTTAAATCAACCTTGTTTCTTGAGGATAAATCTCACTTGATCATGACATTATTATTTTCCTACATCATTGGCTAATATTTTTAAATCTTTATTGCATCTATATTTAGAACAATATTGGCCTAAAATTTCTGGTTTTGTCTGTCAAGTTTTGTATCACAGTTGTGCTGGCTTCAAACAAGTCACTGAAGCTTTTTTGTTGTTGTTATATTTTTCATCCTCTATATTCTGAAAAAGTTTGTATTAAATTGGTGTTAGTATCTTTCTTACATGTTTTAAAGAATTCATGAGTAAAGTCATCGATTCCTGGAGTTTTCTTTGTGGGTACACTTTTAGTAACCATTTGCATTTATTTATTTACTAGATATACCACTATTCAGACTTTTTTATTGTTTCTTGTGTTAGTTTTCTAAATTGTGTTTTTCAAGGAATTTGTCCATTCCATAAGTTGTCAAATGTGTTGTTATAACACTGTTCATAATGTTCCATTTGTAATTTTGATGTATGTAGTTTCTATAACAGTATTCCTACTTCTATACCTTATATTGATAATTTGCATTGTCTCTATTTCTTGCTATGGATTTATTAATTTTATTAAACTTTTCAAAGAACCATGAATTATTTAGAAGTTTATTGTTTAACTTCCAAATATTTGAGAATTTTCTAGATACCTTATTGTCATTCTAATTTAATTCCATTGTTGTCAGAAGCATACTTTACAAGACTTTAAAAGTTTTATAATTTGTTGAGATGATTTTGGGCCCAGAATCTGGTCTGTCTTGGTGAACATTCAACTTCAACTTGGGAAGAGCATTTTGCATCTGTTAGGAAGAGTGTTATATAAATATAAATTAGGTAAAAGTAGCTTGTGGTGTCACTCAGAACTTCTACTTTTTCTGTTAATGAGAAAAGCATGTTCAAAGATCCAACAAAGATTGTAGGTTTGTTTACTTCTCCTTTAAGTTCTGTCAGATATTACTTTACGTACTTTGAAGCTCTGTACACACATTTGTATTTGTTAAGTATTCCTGATGTATCGACCCTTTCATCATGATGAAATCATCCTCTTTATTGTCAATAAATCTTATGTTGAAGTCTATATAGCTTGGTATTAACACAGTTTCCCATAATTAATGTTTCCAGGTGTAGTGGGTTAAACAGTGTCACCCAAAAATTCATGTCCACCTGGAACCTCAGAATATGGCCTTATTTGGAAATAGAGTATTTGCAAATTATAATTAAGGTAAGGATAGAGATGAGATCATATTGGGTCCTAAATCCAATGAGACTAGTTTATAAAAGACAGAGAAGGATGCACAGAAACACAAGGAAGAAGGCAAGTGAAGACAAAGGCAGAAGCTGGAGAGATGCTGCCACAAGCCAATAATCTCCAGGAGCCACCAGAAGCTGGAAGAGGAAAGGAAGAATTCTTGAAGGGGATGTGGCCACGCCAACACCTTGACTTCTTCCTCTGGACTCCAGAACTGTGAGAGAATGAATATCTGTTGTTTTAAGTTTGTTAGTGTATGATAATTTGTTACTGCAGCATTAGGAAACTAACACACCATCACATATATTTTTCCTTCTTTTTACTATCAGCCTATTTGTGTCTGTATTTAAAGTGTATTCTTTATAAACAGAATAACGTGGGGTCTTTTCTTTTTTATCCATTCTGACATTCTCTGCCTTTCAATCAGAAGGTTTAGTCCATTTACATTTAATTATAAAAAAAGGTCAGCCATTTTGCTATTTGTTTTCTATTTAATTCATTTGTTGATTTCCCCCTGATCCTTCTTTCTGAGGGCTTACTTGATTTTTTTTTTTTTTTTTGTATTTTAATTTTATTCTTCTATTAGTTTTTTTAGGTATCCTACTTTTGATTATTTTTCAGTGGTTGCTCTAGGGCTGCATTGTACAAAATGGTTTCCACTAGCCACATGTCATGATTTAAATTTAAAATTTAAGTTAACTAAATTAAATGAAATTAAAATTTAGTTCTCCAGTCACTATACCCACATTTCAAGTACTCAATAAGTATGTGTGACTAGTGGCTACCTTAAGAGACAATGCAGATATAGAACATGTCCATCACTACATAAAATTCTATAGGTAACTAATTACAATCTACTTATAGTTAATATTACACTACTTTACATAAAATATTGGAACTTTGTGAGAAAATAGTTCCTTTACACACCCCATCATTTGTAACATGTTCATGTATTTCATTTTTATTTAAAACTCATAATCATTCTATTCTTAGATCCATAATCATTCTTTGACATTAAAATTGCTTACTTACATGACATAATGATTTGTAAACTAAAAATCATTCTGGATTAAAGAGAAAACATTAAATTCAACTAACAGTGATATATAAATATTAAATATTTTATTTTAATTTATCCTATACATCTAATTTTTTAATAATTTGTACAAGTGTTTGAAAGAAACTGAAATATGAGCAAAATGGGTAGAGCATTTTTTCCTAGGATTCTTTTAATAGGATACTGAGAGTTTTTTTCAGTTTATTTTAGTGTACCAATTGAAAACATTGTCTTCAATTTCTTCTAAGTAAACTCTTAAATGTCAATGAGTTCTCATTTAGATACATTTTATTTTATGTACTTCATTTAAAAATCTGTCCTACATTTGTTTCTATTTTCAGCCAGCTTTAATATATAGGAAGGTCTGAGAATTAAGTTCACAAACTTATCCTAGACAAAGTGCTACATACCTCATTGCTGAATATCACTGTGGTCACCTTCGAAGTACTCCCCTTGGGAAGCTATGCAACGATGCCAGCGCCTAGTACACCCTTCAAAGCAATTTTGGAACTTTTTTTCTGGAATGGCCATCAGAGCTGTTGTCGTATTACCCTTGATGTCCTGAATGTCATAAAAATGTCTTCCTTTCAATATTTCCTTTATCTTTAGGTAAAGAAAGAAGTCTATGTAATGTTTTAGACGGAACACTTTATTGCTAAAAGTTAGATCAGGTAAGTAGGGAGGGTGTTCCAATACAGGTATTTGTTTACTGTCTAAATACTCCCTCACAGACAGTGGCATGTGAGCTGGTGCATTGTCTTGAATGCACCAGTCATGAATTGTTGGCAAAAAGTTCAGGTCGTTTTCATCTAACTTTTTCATGCAGCCTTTTCAGCACTTCCAAATAGAAAACTTGGTTAACTGTTTGTCCAGTTATGCTATCCCTCTGATATCATAAAAGGTTAGCAACATCATTGTAACAAGTTCGCGAACTTAATTGTCAGACCTAGTAAACAAAATGTCATCTATCTCATGTGATAGTGGTTGATATCTTTTACCAAATAAGTTATAACAGAAAAAGAATTGGTATGTATCCTTCAGGTCTCAGTTCAAATATCCTTTGCTTTGAAAGGTCTTGTCTGTATCATATACAAATACCCTCCCCTCCCAATTTAAATTGAACCTGACCTTATTACTTCTCAGAGAACGCTATTCTTTCTCTTAATGGGATTTGTATGATTTGCAATGTACTTTATATATATATATATATATATATATATATATATATATATATATATATATATATATATATTTGCATTTATATGGTTGAACATATTTCTACCTCACTAGTGTGTAAACTCCACAAGGACCAATGTCTTTTGTCTCACCCAGTACCAACCAGAATGCCTAGCACACTGTAGGTGCTTGATAAATCTTCTTTTTTTTAATTAAATTTATTGGGGTGACAATTGTTAGTAAAATTACATAGATTTCAGGTGCACAATTCTGTATTACATCATCTATAAATCCCATTGTGTGTTCATCACCCAGAGTCAGTTCTCCTTCCATCACCATATATTTGATCCCCCTTATCTTCATCTCTCACCCCCCACTCCCCACCCCCCCTTACCCTCTGGTAACCACTAAACTATTGTCTGTGTCTATGAGTTTCTGTTTCTCATTTGTTTGTCTTGTTCTTTTGTTGTTTTTGGTTTATATACCACATATCAGTGAAATTACATGGTTCTCTGCTTTTTCTGTCTGACTTATTTCGCTCAGCATTACACTCTCAAGATCCATCCATGTTGTCACAAATGTTCCTATATCATCTTTTCTTACCGCCGAATAGTATTCCATTGTGTATATGTACCACAACTTCTTTATCCATTCATCTATCGAAGAACATTTTGGTTGTTTCCATGTCTTGGCCACCATAAACAAAGCTGCAATGAACATTGGAGCACACGTGTCTTTATCTCTAAATGTTTTCAGATTTTTGGGGTAGATACCCAGGAGAGGGATTGCTGGGTCATATGGCAATTCTATTCGTAATTTTTTGAGGAACCTCCACACGGCCTTCCATAACGGCTTCACCAGTCTGCATTCCCACCAACAGTGTATGAGGGTTCCTTTTTCTCCACAGCCTCTCCAACACTTGTTACTATTTGTCTTGTTGATGATGGCCATTCTGACTAGGGTGAGGTGATATCTCATTGTGGTTTTGATTTGCATTTCTCTGATGATTAGTGATGTTGAGCATTTTTTTCATATGTCTATTTGCCATTTGTATGTCCTCTTTGGAGAAATGTCTCTTCAAGTCCTCTGCCCATTTTTCAATTGGGTTGTTTGTTTTTTTGTTGCTGAGTTGCATGAGTTCCTTGTATATTCTGGATATTAGGCCCTTATCGGAGGCACTGTTTGCAAAAATTTTCTCCCATTCAGTTGGTGGCCTCTTTATTTTGTCAATGGTTTCTTTTGCTGTGCAGAAGCTTTTAAGTTTCACATAGTCCCATTTGTTTATTTTAGCTTTTACTTCCATTGCCTTTGGAGTCAAATTCATAAAATGCTCTTTGAACCCAAGGTCCATAAGTTTAGTACCTATGTTTTCTTCTATGCAGTTTATTGTGTCAGGTCTTATGCTTAAGTCTTTGATCCATTTTGAATTAACTTTGGTATATGGTGACAAATAGCAGTCCAGTTTCATTCTTTTGCACGTGGCTATCCAATTCTCCCAGCACCATTTATTGAAGAGGCTGTCTTTGCTCCATTGTATGTTTTTAGCTTCTTTGTCAAAAATTATCTGTCCATATTTATGTGGTTTTATTTCTGGGTTCTCAATTCTATTCCATTGGTCTATGTGTCTGTTTTTCTGCCAATACCATGCTGTTTTGATTATTGTAGCCCTGTAGTACAAGCCAAAGTCAGGGAGTGTGATACCTCCAGCATTGTTCTTTTTTCTTAAGATTGCTTTGGCTATTCGGGGTCTTTTGTGGTTTGATAAATCTTAAATAAATGAATGGATAAATGGCGGATGGGTGCATGACAGAATAGTGAAAATGACAGCGATATTTAGTAACTTTTTCTGTTTTCTCAAGTTAGATTTTCTATAGTCCTCCTTTCTCCTACTACTCAAAGATCTAATAGTACAGCATAATTTTGGCAATAATTTAGGGATAATGTTCCGTCTAAAACATTACATGGTATATTCATTTGTTATTAACAGAGCTCTAAAATAAATGTGAATTATGGATCTCCAATTTCTTTATTTAAAATTTTAATCAAATGTAATGTTTATACCAAGTGCTGACTGGTATAGTGTAAACTGTGTGACATGCTATTTTTCATTAAATAGTTCAATCTCCTGTGTTAATGAAACTTAGATATTTTAAACTATCAGTTATAATAGTCCATGTCATTTTGCTCAAAATTAAGGAATACGTTATAGCAGAGTTCTTAAAAGCTATTGAAATTTTCATCCATTGTAAAAGCTCTGTAAGATAACGGACATGAAATGGGAGATACGCAAGAAAGTGGGGCTCTCTGGCAGGTTTGTGTCCTTACGAAGCCGGCAGACAGGGCACCGGTCTGAATTTGCCTCTGCCCCTCTCTGCACTATACATATTGGGGATTAAAAAATAAGCTACAGAGTGTAATTTCTCATTCTCGCTTTAGCAAATACAAATAGTACATGACAATTACATGTGCTCATTTTTTATTTTTTAGTAAGTGTGGTAATTGTTGAAAATGATGTCATGGATCTCCTGATAGGGAGATTTTGTCAAGATACAAGGTATAATAGTATTAAAGTAGGGAACAAAAGTGTACGCAAGTATGTGCTTGTGTGTTAGATGTGAGCTTGAAAAAGGAGCGGTCAGATGCAGACATCTCTGCAGGTAATATAGTCAGGAATGTAAGATCTTAAAGCTATCATCTGTATCCCTTCACCCGCCTTTCCGTTCTTATTTACCACTTTCCCAAGATCAAAACCACAGCGATTTTAAGTGCTGTAATGGCCCCTCCGATTGGTGACACCACCACCAGCGCCACTGCGGCACTGTCCACAGCTGAGCGCAGAGCGCCGGCAGCGGTATTTACGGTATCGAAGACCCGCACGCGCGGCGTCTTGGGGGTCGGCCCAGGCGGCGATATTTACGGTAACTAGACGTGGATCTGGTGGCGGTATTTATAGTAATGTGGACTAGCCAAGACTGAGGTATTTACGGTCACGGGAGACGACCGTTGCGGCCGTATTTACGGTAAAGAGAGCCGTTTGGGTGGCGGTATATACGGTAACGGGGGGGCTGGCCAGGGAGACTGTATTTACGGTAAAGAGGGCCGGGCTCGTGGAGGTCCGTCAGCTGGGCCGGCTCTCCGCCTGATCAGGTGATCTCCGGCCCAGGCAGCCACCACCCCCTGCGCCCAGCGGAAAATGCAAAATGGCCCTCCAGGGCAGTGAGGGGCCGTGGCCCTGGGTTCGGGCTGGCCGCAACCCCACCCTGGGTCCAGGTGCAGTCCACTCCCGCCTCGGAGCTGGGGCCCTGGCGTGAGCCCGGCGCCAGTCGTCCCCGCGTTCCTCGCGCCCGCGCCGCGCCCACATGGGTCTGTGTTACAGTCTGCGACCGCTGCTCTTTGGAGATCCGCAGGATACCCCCTGCGTGGGCTCGGAACCGCCCGCGGGGGGCGCGTGGCCGGGCCTGGCCCTGACCTCGGCCCCGGCGGCGGGGGGAGATGCGGCGCGGATCCCGCTCCCAACGGGCGCCGGCGGGAGCCTGGCGTGCGCGCGGCCCAAAGCCTCCCCGAAGAAAGAGGGGCGGCGACGCCCGGACCAGCTGCGCGCTGAAGAGCGCGAGGCCGAGCGGGAGGCGAGGAAAGTCAGCAGGGGCATCGACCGCATGCTCCGGGAGCAGAAGCGAGACCTGCAGCAGACGCACCGGCTCCTGCTGCTGGGTAGGTGCAGTCGGCGCACGGAGCGCACGAGCTCAGGGCGGGGAAACCCGCGCAGCTCCTGCGGGCTCTCTGGACGTCTACGTCCTGGAGGGGAGGGCCGCTGTCATCCCCGCACGGGGTAGGCGGGATCCAGGGCGGTTTGTCTGTCTTAAATTCTGCGCGGAATGATTTTTATCCTGACAATATTTACTTCTGTGATCTGGAACATAACCCACTACCCGGTGATTTTATTATTTTCCACACCCTGCGGTTTTTGACCGCTCGCTCACTTGTTACTAATTAATGAGTTTCTCTGGGAATTTCCTCCCCTCAATTGATTTATTTCCACAGTATGTAATCCACAAGGATGGCTAACTCGAGCATCTCATTTCCTGCAACAGTAATAGTCATGCTGCACTTTAAGAACACAAATGAAAGGAGATTTATACGGCCTTTTAGCTTGACCACAAAGCTTTTATTCCAATTACAGAATAATAACAGTTGTCGGTAGGTGTGGCTTGTTACCTTTGGAGAAATAACTTCAACAGCTGAAGATATGGCACTTCTGTTTCATTGAATAAGTTAAACCCCGGTGTTCTCAGAATGTTTGCTCCTCTTTCAGAAGCAGAATAGCGAGGCAGGCTCCCCAGTGCTGTTCGCTGTGCTAACTGCATGCAAGAAAGTGGGTACAAAATCACCAGCGTTTTAAAGTAATAAACTGCATGATTTGCCAGTATTTTCTTAGAGCTTCAGCTGTAGCAAGCATAATAGTCCCTCTACGAGTTAACCGGAAAACATTTTCCATGCACTCTACTGTAGAATCAAAGAAAAAAATCATGAAATCCTGGTGCTACTGGTTGCCTTTTAAATTTTACGGCGGAAAGAAAAAAAATTTTTTTGAGATGTAGGCGTTTGACCCAAATTTTGTGATAGATAAGAACGAATAATTGTTCAGTTCTGTACGTCTATTCCATGACGTAGGATCCCTGCTTATAAATGAATGTGACTTTTAGTTAAGATCTAGAGAACAATTAAGTCTTCGGTTTGAAAGTGCTCACCCACTGCAAGAATAAATAATTAAAACAAGACAAACCTAGATTCTGTAACCTGGTGAAATATCTGAGTTCTAAGATAAAAGGACAGTTTTGGGGGAGAGAAATAGAAGAAAACAATAAATAAACAAGCAGTTTGCCTAAGGGGACAGCAGACCACATCAGAAGCAGAATTCACATCTATGGTGCTAATTTATAGAATCATACAGAGCAATGTTTCCAGAGGTCTGAAAATAGAGAATTGTAATCCTAGAGTTTCATATCTCATTAAACCATTGTGTGTGAGGGTAAAATAGATTTTCAGATATAGAAGTAACCAGAGTATCCCACCCACATATTTTTCTGAAAAGAAATACATTAGAAATTATTCCAGCCAAATCTTTTAAAAATGTATCAGATTAAAATAACTCAAAAAAGAGAGGATTGTGGTCTAAATAGATAAGAGAATAAAATAAGGTCTAGAGTTGCGGTGATACAATGTTGTTTCAATGTGATTGTGCAGTTGAGCAGAAGTTTTGTTTTAAAAAAAATAAAAGGGTATTGGGGAGACCACTTCATGGACGGTGTAGGTGCCTGACCAGGCGGTGTGCTCCTGAAGCTGAAGCTGAATAGTGATGGGTGTCGACTGTGGTTCTATATATGGTCATGGGATGTGGCGTGCAGCATGGGGAATGGGGTCAGTGGAACTGTGGCAGCTATGTTTGATGTCGGAGGGGTGGTAGATTGGGGGATTGGGATTGTCACTTTGTGAGGGGTGTAAATGTCTATTACATTGTTTTGAATACCTGAAACTAATAAAAATAAAAGGATGTGTGAAGCAGAAGATGCTTGCGATACATAAAAATTAATAAACTTAAAATTCCATGAAAGAGAACTGGGAGATTGGATCTAAAGAATGGACTTGTGAACTCCAAAGAGCCGACTTCTTGTAACACATGTTGAAAGACTCTCCTTCTTAAAGACCTTATCTCATAGCCTAATACGGCTTGTATATCAACATCATATCTGAAATGACAATGAATCAAGTGACTGCACACTTTGGAGGGAAAGTATCTTCCACCCAATGATGTCAACAGTAAAACACTGTTGTATCAGATGGACATTGTTTATCAGCTTTAATGTAGATTTGAATTAAACACAGAGCGTTTCTTGGTTTTGTTAGGATTTAGAATGAATTTAAGTGGAAGTCATTGAATCAGAAGCCTAATTTACAGACCCTTAATATCCTCAAATGCTTGCTTCCGCTGCCGTTGTGTTTAATAGCCTTTTATCTCACTCACTGACCCCATTCATTTAATTCTGAAAATGTGCATTGCAGGACAGGGAACTCATAGGTTCAGGAAGGACACTCTTGCTTCAGGGCCCTTCTTTACTCCATGCCCATTAGTCTTAGGCTAGTCCCATCTTCCAAGATGATATCTCCTCCAGGAGACCTGCCCAGCATCCTCCAGTGGAAATAAATGTTTAATTCCCTTGTGTCGGTGTTGATTTATATTTGCACCTCTCATATAGCACATTGTTACAGTCAGCATGGCTTCATTGGTGCCTTCATGTGCTCTGACTCCTCATGAGTCCATCCCGATGAGCTGAACTTTGTTTCCTGCACAGAACTAAGACCTGTATAACCCACACAGCGCTAAGAGCAGAAGAGTCTGGGAGCCACCATGACAATGACGGATTCGTGGCAGGAGTGATATGGTCCCATTTTAACTTTCAGATGGAGCACTCTTTCAGGCATGGTAAAATGTAGGGGTTGCAGGAGTGGGATGGAGATAAGATGAAAAATCCAGTTAGAAGACAACAGGTCCAGAATGGCTCATAGATTTGGAACTAGAGCAGTATAGTAGAAATGGTGAAGGAATGTCCTTGGAGAAGTGGTCAGATGAGTGCATGTGGAGGGTTGATCGTGGGGAGGAATACGCAGGTAACTCACATCCAGAGCATGAGCTGTGTATTTGTCAGCTAAAGCTGCCATAACAAAATGACTGAGTGGCTTAAACAACAGACACTTATTTTCTCACAGTTCTTGAGACTTTAAGATTGAGGTCTAGCAGTATTGGTTTCTGGTGAGGCATCTCTCCTGGACACAACTGAGTCCAAAAGTCGTGTAAGAGTGTATGCCTTGTCTAAAAGAGGCAGTGCATCCTAGCTTCATCCCATTGTTGCCTTGTGAGAATGCAAACCCAATGTTGCCAGGTCTTCTGAATTTCCAAAATAAAATAGAAATACCCATTTTCATTTGAAACCTACTTATTTTTTAGCTTTGGCTCAAATTAATAAAACACAATCTATGTGACTGATGCAGTTCACAGGCTGCATCTTACCTCTGATCTATGTTAAGCCACACACATTTTCTGCAGGCTGTGCACTGAGCTCCAGGGACAGCAGCCCTGGGTCAATGCCAGTTAAAAGCACAATTGACAATGCTGGGTGTGAGATCAAGATATTTATCCAAACACATATTGCAAGCAAAGCCACATTCACCATTCTTCAGGTGAATTTTTCTGCCACTGAACTCATGGAATTACAGTAGATGCCACTGATTTTTCCATATCTTTTGTTGACTGACATAAATTCCCTGTTCAAAACTTTCCAATTAGGGAAGAGTCATCATGTACCACCTAACTATTCATTTGATATTATCCTTTTTCCAGATAATTATTCAAATTTAAAATGGGTACGGTTCATGCTTTTTGATTTATTAGTTTATTTCCTGTTGTATTTTTTGTGTGTTTGATATTTCTCTGATAGGAATACCTGTTTCAAGAAGGAAGCAATCTCTTTGGGACAGTTATTACTCCTCTTTTGTATTTGGCTATTACTATAAAACAGAATGCTGGCATGATTTCCTCTGAACATGTTTTTTTAATTTTTTTAAATGTCTTTTTCTTCATATTTTCCTTTTTTAAAATTAATTTTATTGGGCTGACAATGGTTGGTAAAATTACATAGGTTTCAAGTGTACAATTATATAATATATCTATATATCACATTGTGTGCTCACCACCAGAGTCAGTTCTCCTTCCATCACCATATATTTGACCCTCTTTACCCTCTTCTACAATCCCCTCTCCCCCCTTACCCTCTGGTAACCACTAAACTATTGTCTGTGTCTATGAGTTTTTGTTTCTTTATTTGTTTGTCTTATTCCTTTTTTGCCTTCAGTTTTATGTCCCATATATGAGTGAAATCATATGATTTTCGACTTTTTCTGTCTGACTTATTTCGCTTAGCATAATAATCTCAAGGTCCATCCATGTTGTCGCAAATGGCAGTATTTCATCTTTTCCTATGGCAGAATAGTATTCTATTGTATATATATACCACATCTTCTTCACCACTCATCTATCGAAGGACACTTTGGTTGTTTCCATGTCTTGGCCATCGTAAATAAAGCTGCAGTGAACATCAGAGTACATATACCTTTATAGATAAATGTTGTCAGATATTTTTGGGTATATACACAAGAGAGGGATTGCTGGGTCATATGGTAATTCTAGTCTTAATTTTTTGAGGAACCTCCACACTGCCTTCCATAGCAGCTGCACCAGTCTGCATTCCCACCAGCAGTATATGAGGGTTCTTTTTTCTCCACAACCTCTCCAACACTTGTTATTATTTGTCTTGTTGATGATAGCCATTCTAGCTGGTGTGAGGTGGTATCTCATTGTTGTTTTCATATGCATTTCCCTAATAGCTATTGAAGTTGATCATTTTTTCATATATCTGTTGGCCATTTGTATGTCATCTTGGTGGAAGTGTCTGTTCATATCCTCTGCCTATTTTTAAATTGGATTGTTTGTCTTTTTTTGATGAGTTGGATGAGTTCACTATATATTTTGGACATTATCCCTTACTGGAAGCGTTGCTTGCAAACATCTCCCTTTAAGTTGGTTCCCTACATTTTGTTGATGGTTTCTTTTGCTGTGCAGAAGCTTTTTAGTTTGATATAGTCCCTTTAATTTATTTTAGCTTATACTTCCCTGGCCTTTAAGGTCAAATTCACAAATTCCTCTTTGAAGCTGATGTTCATAAGTTTAGTAGCTATGCTGTCTTCTATGCAGTTTGTTGTTTCAGGTCTTATGCTTAGGTCTTTGATCCATTCTGAGTTAATTTTGGTGTATGGTGATAGACAGCAATCTAGTATCATTCTTTTGCACATGGCTTTCCAATTTTCCCAGCTCCATTTATTGAAGAGGTTTTCTTTTCTCCACTGTGTGTTTTTGGCTCCTTTGTCAAAAGTTATCTGTCCATATTTATGTGGGTTTATTTCTGGGTTCTCAGTGCTATTCCATTGGTCTGTGTGTCTGTTTTTCTGCCAATACCATGCTGTTTTGATTATTGTTACTCTGTAGAACAAGCTGAAGTCAGGGAATGTGATACCTCCAGCATTGTTCTTTTTCTTAGGATTGCTTTGCTACTCCAGATCTTTTGTGATTTCCATACAA